>NC_057810.1:526854114-526958008 GCF_018294505.1 Triticum aestivum | reverse complement strand
CCCGAGCCGCAAAACCTCAGCCCCACCTCCATGGCGCCCCCCACTGCACCAATTTCATAGCCGCCCTCCTCCCTAATGCCGGAGACGCTGTCCAATTGCCGTCGTGCACTGGGCCGTGTGCCTCTTACTCCGTGCTGCTGGTGTTGCCTCGACGACGTCTGCGTGAACCATAACGGAGCCAACTCACCCCCGCTGTTGTTCACGGCGCTGGAGCGGCTCCAACTTCAGATCGGTCCGGAGTCCTGGCGCTGCTTCTGCGTAGCCGTCGACCGTCGCGACATCGCTCTTTCCCTGCCGCCAATCGCCACCGCAACCACGCCGGCCTCACCGACTCAGCAGCTGGACCTGCCTACTTCACCATGCCGCCAGATAGGTCGCACCCTCATCTCAAATCACTTTATTTAGGCGTCAGTTGTCTGAATTTTTATTCTGGGCCAATCGGTTCCCAATGGGAAGCGGCACCCCTCGAGGCGGCGGAGCTCCTAGGCTGCTGGTTGGCTGGTGTCTAACGTAAGGGTGCGGGGCCGCAAGTTCGCCGCGGAAGAAGCGCTTAGATGGCTATCTTTTAGAGTTGCATGGGTTGAAGGTACTGCCGCCGCCGGATCTGGATGACGGGGAGTCTTTGTGGATTGGCCCGGGGGCTGCGTAACCATGGCAGTGCGGTGGGGCGGGAAGCGGGGTTTTGGCCGGGGCCACAGACGGCGGTGGCAGGCTGCTCTGCCGTTGGTCGATGGCTCTTCGGGGAAGATTCCAAGCAGTGTCAACCGGGAGGCACAAGACGGCCATGAAGCCATCCGGCATAGATCGGACAGTACCAAAATAAAATAAAATCGTGTGACCCCAATTTAGTCTTCAGTCAACAGACGTGTGACCACTCTCGTACCTTGCTGTTGATCTCTTAGTGTATTTCTTCAGATCAAAGAGATATGTCGTTCTTAACATTATGCATTATCTGCATCTTCAGACACACCGTCTTGCGACTCACCGCAGCTGCTCCAACAAGGGAATCATACACCAGAAGGGAGCTACAGTCCGCACTCAATAGTTCCCTGCATCGAATGCGTGTGCCCGACATGGACAGCCACAACAATTGCAGGGCCATCAACAAGTCAGCACATGATGCTCACTCCTATGGATGGCAGCCAGATAGGTTGTACCCTCATCTTACTTGTGTGCAACATTTATGGCTTTGTTATTCATCTAAGCACAGAAAATAGATCATCACATTTCACTGTATATTCATGCTGATCTTTTACGGGTCTTGTTCAGGAGTTCACGTTGTTCCATAGTTCAGCTAAGATACTTGTTCTTTAGGTAACGTTGTTCCATAGTTATCATCCATCAGCCAATGCTATCCCACAGGATGGTGATTATAGTATTATACCACTTCTACTATTACCTATGTTGTTCTTTAATACTTTTGTGTGCCATCTAGTTAATCTCGAGTACAAACGATACATATTTTGTAGCTTTCATCTGTGTTCTCCCTTTAGTTTATGAGACCTGTTGCTACTAGTTAACCCAGTCCTACTATTTATGTCATCTCCTACAGGTACTCATTTACATAAATCTAACTACTAGTTGTCTTCCATGCATGTCAGATATAATTGCACACACTGATATATCCACAAGAACCTCACGGAGCAATGTAAAGGCCAATAAACTTGATGTCAATGATACCCAATATGATGGAACATGTAAAGGCAGTTCTTCAGAAGACTTGCAGAAAGATGATGAATCCTCTTCACCCCACAAGGTCCTTGCTCTAACTTGGCCTGTGATATGGGTACAACATGCATATAATGTCCTGGAGTGTATCTACTCTGTTGCAATGCCATGTGCTTAGCATGCTGATCATGCATGTAAATATGTCATGTCTTCCTCTTTTTCAGTACCTATTCCATTCATGATAACATGTTTTCAAATTCAAGTACTGTCATTCTACTCTATCGCAATGCCATCTTCTTAATTTGGACATCATGCTTCTGAATATCTTATGCATTGTTATTCATCAGTATGTACTTCATCTGTCAGCCATACCATGTTTTTTTACATTGAAGTGTTGTTCTAATGCTCTGTTGCAATGCCATCTTATTTTCCCAATCATACACGTGTATGTTGCCTTAGTTATTTCTGTATGTATTCCGCTAGCATATAGTTTTACATTCAACTAGTGTTTTTTTGTTGTGCTGTCCTGTCGTATCCCTAGCTCTTAGACCATACTCCCTCCGTCCGGATTACATGTTGCCGAAATGGATAAAAAGGATGTATCTAGAACTGAAATACGCCTAGACCCATCCATTTTTTTGGATGGAAGGAATACATGTCAATATGTCATGCCTTTCTATTCTTCAGTACCTATTCCATCTCTCTGTTGTCGCATGTTTTATAATTAAAGCACCATTCTTCTATACAAGGCATGCAAGGGGAAGACGACTATGTTAGAATCTGAAGGGTTACAAACAAGGACTTTACAAAAGATCCAAACGCCAGCAGATAATAAACCAACTCCAGTTTTTATAGATACTGCTCCAGCACAGAGAAACCCAACTCCTACTGATAATAAGCAGATTCCAGTGGCCAAAGAACTAGTCCGCTCCAGTCCATCAAAAATATGTCAACTCAATTCTAAGAAGCGTGTGCGTATCCTTGCATCATGAAATTTTATAGCATGCTGATCATATTTGCTACATGTTTCTTACCCATCTCTCTTTTAGAAAATAAGCTTAACAGATAGAAGAATTTCTGCAATGGTATCATTTATGAGGAAAGATTTTTGCAGGAATTCTCTGTGATCCAATGTAGATGTAAGTACCTGTTGTATATCACTATATTTTTACATCAGCATGTATTTTGTTAATCGGCGTGAATCCAACCTTTATCTGATCGAAATTTAGTTGTAGCATAATGTATGATTAAAGGCCACAATGTTGATTTTTGTAAGGAAAACTGCCTGGTAGTTTTGCATCCTGAGCTGCATGAGTGTACTATCTCATATCAGTGGGTTTGAATACTTTGGTTCTGCAGTGGGTTTTTCAGTGTTTTTTTTACTGTGTTGTCCTGTCGTATCCCTAGCTCTTACATCATACTCCCTCTGTCCGGATTAAATGTCGCAGAAATGGATAAAACTGGATGTATCTAGAACTGAAATACGCCTAGACCCGTCCATTTATTTCCGGATGGAGGGAATACATGTCAATATGTCATGCCTTTCTATTCTTCAGTACCTATTCCATCTCTGTTGTAGCATGTTTTATAACTAAATCACCATTCTTCTATATAAGGCATGCAAGGGGAAGACAGCTATGTTAGAATCTGAAGGGTTACAAACCAGGTCTTTGCAAAAGATCCAAACGCCAGGAGATAATAAACCAACTATATTTTTCATAGATACTGCTCCAGCACAGAGAAACCCAACTCCCACTAATAATAAGCAGATTCCAGTGGCCAAAGAACTAGTTCGCTCCAGTCAAGCAAAAGAATGTCAACTCCATTCTAAGAAGCGTGTGCGTATCCTCGCATCATGAAATTTTATAGCATTCTGATCATATTTTCTACATGTTTCTTACCCATCTCTCTTTTAGAAAATAAGGTTAAACGATAGAAGACTTCCTCCATTGGGATCGTATTCGAGGAAAATATCTTGCGGGAATTCTCTGTGCTCCCATGCTGATGTAAGTACCTGTTGTATATCACTATATTTTTACATCAACATGTATTTTGTTAATTGGCGTAAATCTAACCTCTATCTGATCTAAAATTAGTTGTAGCAAAATGTTAAAGGCGCCAATGTTGATTTTTGTAAGGAAAACTGCCTGGTAGTTTTGCATACTGAGCTGCATGAATGTACTATCTCATATCACGCACATTATTGAATTGTACTGCTTCTCGGGTTGCCCATCCATTCATTGTGTCAATGTTGCATTTGTGCTACCTTACCTGGCTGATGATAGTTGTGCCATATTGTGTTAATTTGGTGTACGCTAGTTGCCCAAATGTTCATTGTGTCAATGTTGCTTTCCTATTATCTGACTTGGCCAATGATAGCAATGCTAGTGTGTTAATTTTGTGCAGGCTGCTGAAGATAAGAAGACAAACTCTGAAAACAGCAAGGCAAACCCATTGTTTCTTTCCAGTAAATCTAGGCCAGGTAATATGGCAATAACTCATGATTAATCTGTTTGGCTCCCGTCCTAATTTATGTTATGATGCAGTGGTCGAGACACTCTCCACTATCAATAATACAAGCCTGCCAAAATCGCTATCTGAATCTGTTCAGTATCCTCTATCTCGAATGCAACGGAATAAATGTATGTTTGTGAACCAATTAATGGCTGAAGCAATGATGGAAATGGTGGATGAATCCGAGGTGCAGAGTCGTGCGACACAACAATTGATCAATGTTTTCAGATATAGTGTAGCAAAGCAGAAAGAACTTGCCCACATGCTTATGGGCGTCATCTGTGCTGAGGTTGCAGATTGTGACGTTGTAGATGGTTAGGTTCTGCTCATTTATTTGCACTGGCAACAATCTTTGATTGCCTAGTGGATGTAATTTCCTGTAATATATGCTGGATGTGCAACGTTATTCCCTGTATGTCGCACCTTTGCTTGATCGGTTTTAGTCCTGTGCATAATTGCTCATTGTAATAGGCTCAAATTATCTAATTTGGCCTAAAGACATGTATGAACTTTAGTGGGCCCATTAAGTTAATGGGCCGTTACTAGGCCGAAAGTTAATGGTCGGCCCTCTTACCTCCCGGGTCGTTAACAGGCCGACATCGAAGCGGGTAACAGGTGGCACCACGGCTACAACATCCTCAAGATGCAAGGAAGTGGAGGCGTCATCACGGTCGCATGTCAAGAGAAGGATGTGGTGTGCTCCCTCGAGCGCGCCTTCTAGGCTGCAGCGGTCGAGAACCCTGAAGACGAGGGCGGTGCCCTCCCTCCTGAGGTCAACCCCAGGATGAAGAAGCTGCAGCTGGGACAAGGGTCTCGTGAAGGAGCATCGCCCGAGGACGCCGCGCTTAGCCTCGCGTCCTCGGACGCGGCGCCTTCACCCATCGCATAGGAAGGCGCGCTCGGAGCCCCTCTCAGGCTGGACTCGGGGGCTCTCCTCGGGAGGGCCTCAGACCTAGCCAAGGTCACGAGGGAGGCACTCGGGCACCATGTGGAGGCGCTCTTCAGAGCACGCTTCCCAGGAGAAGGCATCATGCGGGAGGCACCAGGCGTTCAAGAGTTCATCAGCAAGGCAATCGATGAGATTTAAGAGGTAAGGGTTCTGCAAGGCGACCGTCACCTGCCATGAGGCATGGCTCACTGCCCTAGCAAGGGAAAGGAGTTCTGCGTCTGCATCGACATCCCCGTGCTCAACAGGGCCGCGTCTTGGCAGCTCATCTGGCCGTCTTGTGTCGGCCGATGCAAGGGTCCACCCCACAGCTACGTCTGCATGCCCTTCGGCCTGCCTAGCATGGCTGTGGTGTTCCAGCACTACATGAGGGACGCCGTGGCGGCTCGCGAGGCTAGGCATCAGGTGATCCTGGCGGAGATGGAGGTGCACCTCCAGGAGCCTCCTAGGCACTCTGGGCCTCCCGAGGCTTGGCGCTAGAGCGGCTCATGAGGAACGACTCTAGCAGCACGCGTTTTTGGCTACCTCAACACCTCTTCAACGACGGTACCAGGTGACATCTCTCTAGTTTGTTCAGTTGGGGGCACCCCTTGGGCTGCATCATCCCTAGGCCGCATGGGTCTGTCCCTGCGATATGTATCGTTTTGCATTCACCAGGACTGTCTAACAGTTTTCTGTGAGTTTACCTATGATCGTCACTCTACAACCGTGAGTTTTAGCCGCCTTGCAGCCCCCCTTTGTGTTTGCTGACTTGTCCCTCGCCTGCATCGAGGCATGACAACTCGCATCAAAACGGCGCTTGTGCTCGGGTCCATCCCTGCCATGCTGACAAACTCGAGAACCGAGCTCTGGTTCGCGACCTGCCTCGCGCATGCCACCTCACCAGGTCCTCGGTGCTTTCGTCCGGTGCCTTGGGCCCTGGGCTGCAGGCCAGCTCCGCTGGGGTTCTCGGCCTCTTCTGTCCCCTAACCTGCAGGATGAACTGACGGTGGTTCACAGGTCGGCTTGGACGGCCGCCATCTTGCCTCACGAGTCGCTTGCACGTTAAAGGGGGCCCTCCCGAGCATCGCATCTTGGGAGTCCCTACTGGCTCTCCATCCCTCACCCCTGGCCTTGACCACGGCACTGTGACCTGGCATACCAGCGGCAACTGAGCTCGCTCGAGGGCTGGGTCCCGAGGACGTAGAGCACCTGGGAGAGCAAGGCAAGAAGGTGGCCATTGTGGGTCGTGCCCAATGATACCGCCACGGGCGCAGGAGCAGGCACCATCTTCCTGACGGACCAAGACACCAAAAGATAAGTCACGATTCGCTGCGACACCGGCTTCCCTCCCTGCACAACCCATATCGCAGTCCCATTCCGGCAGTTTCGCTCCCCTTTTCAATTCTCTGGGCGGCTGCTTGCACGCCATGGGGGACCTCGTGAGTACCGCGTCTCATGACCTCTTACCGGAGCTCGGGCCGCTCACCTCCTAGGCTTGACCACGGCATCGCGACCTGGCATACTAGCGAGGACTGAAGCCTGCCTGGGGGCTGGGTCTTGTCGGCATAGAGCGTCACGCTATCGAGGAAAAAGAAAGGGAGGAACCTTGTTGAACTGGGATACGTGAATTCGTCACAAAATCAAAATGTCGGTGTTTTGGGAACGGGGGTCCCCAGACTTGCCTGCCTGTGGCCTGCGGCGTGGCTCAAGCAATGGCCTAGTCCGGCCCATCTTCATCGACTCAAGCTCAAGACCCTCGCGAGGGACCAAGCCTCGCAGGGCGGACGACAGAAGGATTCCTCAGGAGTAGCCTCATCAGGTAGGCTCACGAGGAGGCGGAGAGATCAAGGCGGGGTACCTCGCGAGGAGCCCGTGATGCAAGCCATGACGATCGAAGCCAGGCGGGCACCGGCCTGTGCAATGTCCTTGTTTCCCTTTGGTGCAAAGGGAGCAAGCACATGCCAAGGCCTCAGGAAAAGGCTACCATTTCGGTGCAACTGGACCAAGACCAGAGGAACGGCCGGAAGGAGGTCATCGTGGAGCCCAGGACGGCGTCATCGTCAGATTCTTTGACAGGCAAGGACCGACTTTAGTCAGGATAAGTCTACTAGATGTTCCCCTTCAAAATGGCCAATTGTTGGCACGCTTCCCGCTCAATATTTGGGAAGAGGACCAGGGCCTCTTGCTCTATATATAGGACTAGCCACCATAGTATAGAGGCATCTCGAATCGACCCCTCCAAAGGGACAACACCACCACAAGAACACCCCTCGCGAGGCTGTTCTTCCCTTGTACTGTTCATCATCAGCCCCAGAGGCAATCCACCACACCACAAACTAGAGTAGGGTATTACACCACAACGGTGGCCTGAACTAGTATAAACCTTGCGTCTCTTGTGTTGTTCATTGTGTAGCCTAGATCCTTTGGGAGGAGACGAGACGCGAGTTGGTAGAGGAGAGATCTTCGCACGCACCCAAGTGTTCGAACCTCAAGGGTCTGTCGGAACCCTCAATCCGATATTTGGCGTGCCAGGTAGGGGTGTGCCAGAATCGTGTCTTCCATCGTCTTGTGTTTCGCCGTCCGTCGCATCCATGTCTGACGCTCGTTGAGCCTGCGACGAGCGCCGGGCTGCTCTCGCGGCCCACGTCGCCCAGACGGCCCCGTCGGCGGGCCTGCCTGTTGTTCCCCATCGCTTGCCGCCCATGCCGCCACCGGCCTGGTGGGGAACAAGCAGTAGGCTTCGCCGCTGCATCCCTCAGTGCGGCGGGAAGGCCGCACCGCTACCCCGTCGCTGACTCCAGCAGGCTCGTCGTCGCACGCTCATCGCGCTCCCGCAGACGCGCACCCCGCGTTGCTCCTAGCACGTGAGCTCCTGCACTACCGCCCCGTCGACGATCTGTACGACAAGTGGCTTGCCCGCATCACCGAGCTCGTCAGTGCCGCAGGGGGCTCCCCTGTGCCGTCCCTCTCGCTGCCTCACCCTCCGCCCTGTGCGGGCAACGCAGCTCCGGAGGCGCCTCCGCTACCTCCCCCTCAAGAAGGCACCTTGGCCCCAAGGCGCGCGGCCCCTAGACGGGACCCACCTTGTCCTGCGCCCGCGCGGCAAGAAAAGAGCTGCCAAGAGATCCCTCGCCCTCAAGAAGCTACCCGTGTGCTCCCAGCACCGGCACGTCATGACCGCGCTCCTGCTCCAGCGTGCCAAGACCCTACGCTGCTCCTGGCGGCAGCGCGCAGAGACCTCCAAGATCAAGCCCTTCGTCACCAAAGGCCTCCTCTGGCCACTGCGGGCTGTCGTGCCTTCACCGCCGAGCTGCGCAGCGTGGCCTGGCCGGGCAAGTTCAAGCCAGATCTGCCTCCACGCTACGACGGCACTGCCGACCCCGCGGAGTTCCTCCAGCTCTACGAGTTGGGCATCAAGGCGGCCAACGGGGATGAAAAGGTCATGGCGAACTGGTTTCCCATGGCGCTCAAGGATGGCCCCCGTATATGGCTCCTCAACCTGCCTCCCAACACAATCTCCTCTTGGGACGAGATGCGCGCTCGCTTCATCGCCAACTTCCAGGGCACTCGTGACCGGCCCCAGGCCATGAGTGACTTGCGCCACATCAAGCAACAGCCAGGGGAGACCCTGCAAAAGTACATCTAACGCTTCAACAACACCCGCCTCAAGATCCCCAGGGTGACTGAGGAGGCCATCATCTCAGCCTTCTCCGATGGCGTTCGAGACATCAAGATGAAGGACGAACTAGCAATCCACGAGGACCTGTGCACCTCTCTGGAGCTGTTCAACTTAGCAACCAAGTGCGCCAGGGCTGAGGAAGGACGCCTCTCCCTCCTCGAGCTTCCAGATGCTGATCCGGAAGAGAAGAAGCCCAAGGTCAAGGACGTGAAGCGCAAAGGAGCAGTTGTGCTCGCAGCTGAGCCAGATACCAAGCGAGGCAGGGATCAGCCGGAGTCGTCCAAGGGCAGCCGGTACTGTGTGTACCACGACCTCCACACCCACAACACCAATGAATGCCAGGAGCTCAGGGCTGTGCGAGATGAGCGTATCGACCGACGCCCTGAGCGCAACGATCGGGGCTACAGCCGAGGAGGAGGAAGAGGTGGAGACGATGGGAAGACCATGGCCCTCGCCTGGGGTGGCGCGATCGACCTCGTGAGGACCGCTGGCAGGATCAGCCTCGCGAGGGAGGCTGGAGGGACCGGCCTTGCGAGGACCGCCCGCAAGGCAATGCAGGCCTCCCTCCGCTGCCACCGCCACCAAGGAGGAATGAAGACCAGCATCAGGACGAGGGGGCTGGGGGCTTCCAGGAGCCACGTGCAATTGCTTGCATCCTAGGCGGAGCGCAAGCCCCGGCCTCTCAGTGCATCTTCAAGCAGTTTGCTCATGAGGTGAATGCCGTCCTCCCAAAAACCGAAGCCTCGCGCCCTCTCCGGTGGTCCACGTGCGCCATCACGTTTAGTTTAGCGGATCAACTCAAGTGCGCAGCAACAGCTGGTGTCCTCCCAATGCTCTGCTCCCCAATCATCAGCAACGTGCAGGCCACCAAGACCCTCATTGATGGTGGAGCAGGGCTCAACGTCCTGTCTGTCGAAACTTTCAACAGTATCCAAGTGTCGTATGATCAGCTTTAGCCAACCAAGCCCTTCTTAGGAGTCACTGACGGTTCTACCACCCCGATAGGGCAGGTCTGCCTCCCTGTCACCTTCGGACAGCACAAAAACTACCGCACTGAGCTCATCGACTTAGACGTCGCCCACATTCGCCTGCCCTACAACGCCATCCTTGGATATCCGGCCCTGGCCAAGTTTATGGCAGTGATTCACCATGGCTACAATGTCCTCAAGATGCCAGGAAGCGGTGGAGTCATCACAGTTCCATGCGAGGAGAAGGATGCAGTGTGTTCTCTCGAGCGTGCCTTCCAGGCCGCGGCAATCAAAGACCCAGATCGCAGAAACGGGGGCCTTCCCGAGGCAGTCCCTAAGAAGAAGAAAACATCACCTGGTCCGAACCATCAGGAGGTAGGCACATCCAGGGGCGCCGCGCCAGGATCCGCGCCCGTCCAAGGGGCGCCTCCCTCTGTCGCATAGGAAGGCGCGCCCGATGCCCTCCTCGGGCAAGGCTCGGGGGCTCTCTCCTGGAGGGCCACCGACTTTGCCAAGGTCATGAGGGAGGCGCTCGGGCACCACTTGGAGGCGTGTTCCGAAGCATGTTTCCCTCAAGATGGTGTGAAGCAAGGAGGGCCAAACCCTCAGGAGTTCATCGCAAGAAGCATTGAGGAGCTGCAGAAGTCAAGAATCATGCGCGGCGGCCGCCGCTTACCCGCTGTAGCTCCCCATCCAGGCGAGGATGGTGGGCTGCGCATCTGCATCGACGTACCAGGACTCAACCGAGCCGCATCTCAGGAGCGCCTCTGGCCTTCGCGCGTGGGACGTTGCGAGGGTCCACCCCACAGCTACGTTCGCATGCCTCTCGGGCTGCTGAACACGGTTGCCGCTCATCAGCGCCTGCTGAGGAGCATCCTGGAGGCTCAGGAGGTCAGGCATTGCGCAGTCCTGGCAGAGATGGAGATGGTCCTTGAAGAGCCGCCTTCGCCCCCGGAGCCTCCCGAGGCTCTAGGCCTTGGGGGCTCGTAAGGATCGGCTTCCGCATCGCGCGTCGTCAGCTACTCCAGCATCCCTTCAACTTCAACCATATCAGGTGACATCTTTCAAAGTTCCATTTCAGCTGGGAGCGCCCACAGGGCTGCATCATTCCCAGGTCGTGTGGGTCCGTCCCTGCGGCATGTATCCGTTTTGCTCATGTTCTTTGCTTACCTTGTTGGGGGCACCCCTCGGGCTGCATTATCCCCAAGCCACTCGGGCCTGACCCAGTGGCGTGTATCGCTCTCGCACCTGCCTAAGCTAATCTACCCTTCCATACTTAACATGCTTGACTTGATCGCCCGCTCGATTGACACCAACCTTCGGATCTGCTCTCCCTGGCACGACGCCTGTGCATGGGTTTGTACCTACACGTCGACAAACCTGAGTGGTGGAGCTCTGGACACGACAGCCCCGCAAGGTGCCACCTCACCAAGCCCTCAGTGCCCTCATCACTCCCCAGAGCAACCGGTGGCTGGCTGATGATTGTGATGGCAACTCTCGTTTTTCTCGTGATGAGTTTATAGGGTCTCTCTAAGGGACATCGTCAGGCAAGGCCTCTGCGGCCTCTCTTCCTCTCTCACTCGCACGAACTGCTTGAGTGTTAAAGGGGGGGTACCTGAGCATCGCGACTCACGGGCTCTTACTGGCCCTCCAGCCCTCACCTCCTGGCCTTGTCCATGACATCACGACCTGGCATACCAGCGACGGCTGAGCTCGCTCGAGGGCTGGGACCCGAGGACGAAGAGCACGAAGGGGAGTGCGAGGGAGAAGGAGGAGGCTCGCGAAGACCTCACCAGGCAACCTCCTAGCTGCTGACACACGGGCTAGGCGCGACGCCGAGAAATGGCTTCAAGCTCCTGAGATAAGTCACTCCCCGGGACTATTAGCTAACGCAACACCAACTTTGTACCTAATGCGGCCCTGTGCTGGCGACATTGCGCTCCTTTCTCACCGAGCCTTGGCTGCTTGAGCGCTAAAGGGGACCTCCCGAGCATCACGCCTCGGGGGCTCTTACTAGACCTCGGGCCGCTCACCTCCTGGCCTTGACCACGGCATCGCGACCTAGCATACCAGTGACGGCTGAAGCCTGCCTGGGGACCGGGACCTGTCGGCGCAGAGCACCAGGCCCTCGCGAGGTTAGAAAGGAAGGACCAAGATGGGACAGGACGAGCATCTCATACTGCCTCGCAATGAGGATTGCATTAACAATAGAGATTACAAACGCTTTACAAACCCCCGCGGGGTATGTTCTTGGTTCCTTGCAGGGAACAAAAGACGTAAATCCTAAGGAGCCCTAACTACATGAACCATAGTGGCAGACGCCATCATCAACAGTGGGCCACGAGGGGCCGGCGCCAACCTCATCCAGGTCGGCCGCACCAACCGGCAGGCGCACCGGCACTGCCTCGGGCGCGGCGCGAGCTCCATGGCTCGTAGCTGTCGTCGCTCGTCTCCGGAGTCAGGAGAAGTTCGGGGGAGTCGCTGGACCCTCTAGCCCGGCCGCTGCTACCTGAGGAGCTGCTGGGAAGGCGGGTGGCAGGCCTGGCCCTCGCCTCTCCGGAGCTCCGGTCGCTGCCCTTGGGACAGCAATCCAGTCAGCGTCCTTCCTCGTCGAAGACCTTGAAGAATATCAGGGAGGCGCCATCATACTCCAGATGGATCACGAAGGTGCCCTCCGTTCGGTAGACCCGGGCGATCTCGCCCCAGCCTCGGGTCATGAAGACCTTGCCAGGCACGACAACTTCGACCTCCACTTCGGTCGCGGGGGTGCGGTAGTCGGCGTGCTGCAGCCAAAGCTCCCGAGGCCCCCTCGGCGGAATCTTGAAGGCGAAGGAGGGAGGAAAGCGAATCCAAGATCAAGGAGGCATGGTGGCGTGAAGCACGAACTCACGGGAGGAGTTCATGGCATGGACTCCAGGAGGGATGATGCGCACCGCCGGGATCCGTCGGCGACGCTGGTGGCGCCGCTCGGCGCCCTCTTCTCCAGGGCCCTCGATTCGGACGTACAAGGGCAGCGGAAACCCTAGTGGTGGTCGCTCGTACCAAGGCCTCGACGCCCCCTGCCGAGCACCCTCGTCTCGGCGGCAGGGAGTTGACCATTTCTTCGGCGGAAGCAGGAAGTGACCCTCTCGGGGGGGCTTCCCCTTCTCTTTTGCAGAAAACCAGCGGATCGGCGTCATTGTCGTCAAAACGAAGGAGAAGTGAGGAAGAAGAGGCAAATCAAGGAGAGATGGACAATGGGGGCTCTCGCCCGCCGTACTTATAGTCCAGAGGAGGCCAACCGTCAGCCTCCATGATCTCAGGTAATCATGACCCGCTTTTGCATGCAGGGACTTGTCAAGTCGGACAGTTGCCGGGGCATCATGGGGAAGCGGAGACGCCCACGTCCAATCAACCGCCACGCAGCGCCCGAGGCCGTAGGCTGTTGGGGCCCGCAGCGCTTCGCACTTGCCCCTTCGCTTCTCTGCTAAGCCAAGTCTGGGCGCGCCTTGGGCCCGGGGGCTACTGTCGGCATTCTGGGAACGGGGGTCCCCAGACTTGCCTACCTGCAGCCTGCGGCATGGCTCAAGCAATGGCCCAGTGCGGTCCATCTTCATCGACTCTAGCTCAAGACCCTCGCGATGGACCAAGCCTCGCGGGGCGGATGATAGAAGGCTTCCTTAGGAGTAGCCTCATTAGGCAGGCTCGCGAGGAGGCAAAGAGATCAAGGCGGGGTACCTCGCGAGGAGTCCGTGACGCAAGCCATGACGATCGAAGCCAGGCGGGTGCCAGGCGGGCACCGGCCTGCGCAGTGTCCTTGCTTCCCCTTTGGTGCAAAGGGAGCAAGCATAGGCCAAGGCCTCAGGCAAAGGCTACCAATTTGGTGCAACAGGACCAAGACCAGAGGAACGGCCGGAAGGAGGTCATCGTGGAGCCCAGGACGGCGTCACCGTCAGAGTCTTTGACAGGCGAGGACCGACTTTAGTCAGGATAAGTGTACTAGATGTTCCCCTTCAAAATGGCCAATTGTTGGCGCCCTTCCCTCTCAATATTTGGGAAGAGGACCAGGGCCTCTTGCTCTATACATAGGACTAGCCACCATAGTATAGAGGCATCTCGAATCGACCCCTCCAAAGGGACAACAGCACCACAAGAACACCCCTCGTGAGGCTGTTCTTCCCTTGTACTGTTCATCATCAGCCCCAGAAGCAATCCACCACACCACAAACTAGAGTAGGGTATTACACCACAACGGTGGCCCGAACTAGTATAAACCTTGCGTCTCTTGTGTTGTTCATCGTGTAGCCTAGATCCTCTGCGAGGCGACGAGACGCGAGTTGGTAGAGGAGAGATCTTCGCGCGCACCCCAGTGTTTGAACCTCAAGGGTCTGCAGGAACCCTCAGTCCGACAGAAATAACGCTGATATTGAATACATCCCGATTCTTACAAACCCACGGGGGCTGGTCTTCATTCCGCGCAGGGAAAGCAAAAGAAGGGAGGTAGCTACTAAGCCCTAGGGCATCAACGACGACACCGGGCGGCAGCCGCTGCCGCACTCCGACTTCGACGGGAGCTCGGCGGCATGTAGCTGTCATCGCTCGACTCCGGAGACTCACTAGGCTCAGGAGAGTCACTGGATTCCCAGGAGTCGCCATTGTTGCTGGACGAGGCGCCAAGGGGGACGGCAGCAGGACCAGCGCCTATTGTAGCGCTCCGCGGGCTGCTTCCTCCGGGGCAACATCCCAGCCGTTCGCCGTCCTCATTGAAGACCTTGAAGAACAGAGTGGTCGCGTCGTCATACTCGAAGTGAATCGCTAGGGCTCCCTCTGCGCGGCAAGCCCAGGCGACCTCACCCCATCTGTGCATCATGAAGACGTCTCCAGGGGCACCACCTCGATTTCAGCTCCGGTGGCCAAGCTGCAGCACCCGGCATGTTGCAGCCATAGTTCAAGCGGCTCCCTCGGAGGCAGCTCGCTGGCGAAGAACCTCGAGAGCTGGATCCAGGTGTCGGGAGGCATCGCCGCCCACACCACAATCTCATGCGAGCTACCCTCGGCGTGAGTCCTTAGCGCGGCTGGCAAGGCAATGGTGGCCCTGCCACCATCGTCAGGGGCCGCTCGGTGGCGCACATCTTCATCCTAAGCTCGGGCGTACATGGGGAGGGGGAAGCCAGGCGGAGGCCTCGATTGCCAAGGCCTGGTCACCTCACGCCCCGTGCCGGCATCATGAGGGAGGTGGAGCCGCTTCTTCAGTGGGAGAGCATCGGCCCCCTCCCTAGGGGCCTTCCCCTTTTCAGCTGCAGAATACCTCCTGATCGGCGCCATGAAAGCAAGAAAGGGAAGAAGCAAGTGGAGGCAAGACGAAGGAGAGATGGGCAGGAGGCTCTGCCCCTCCCCCATATTTATAGCCAAGGAAAGCCAACCACCAGCCTCCACGACCTCGTGCCATCATGATCTTCTGCATGTCGCATCATTCTGTCAAGTCGAACAATTGCCGAGGCAGCATGGGGAAGCGGAGTCGCCCACGTCACATCAATCGCCACACGTCATCAAGGCCGCAGGCGGTTAGGGCCCGCGATGTTCCGCACTTGCCCTTTGGCTTTGCTTGGAAGCCAAATCCGAGCGCGCCTTGGGCCCAGGTGCTACTATCGGTGTTCTGGATATGGGGGTATCTAGGCCTTGCCTGCCTGCGGCCCACCACGTGGCACCATCGATGGTCTGGTATGGCCCAACTTCAGCATCAACAGCTCAAGACCCTCGCGAGGGGCCAAGCCTCGGGAGCCGAACGACGCCAAGACCCCCGAGGGGATCGTCTTCCTCAAGCTGGCTCTCGAGGGGCGGAGAGTTCTATGCAAGGTATACCTCATGAGGCTCAACTGACGTGAGCCATGACGACCAAGGCCAGGCGGGCGCTAGCGGGCGCAGAGCACAGGTTTCCTTTTCGGTGCAAAGGAGGCAAGCCAGAGGCGCTGAGTCCTGAGGAATCAGCGAAAGGTTTCCATTCTGGTGCAACAAGACCAAGACCGCCAGGACGGCAAGAAGGAGGTCATCACCGAGCCCACCGCAGTGTCACGACCGAAGGATTTTCGCAGGCGAAGACTACTTTTGTCAGGATAAGCTGTACTACTTGTCCCCTTTCAAATCCGTCCGTTGTGGGATCCCTTCCCGCCAACATCTGAGAAGAGGACCAAGGCCAATATAAATAGGACTTAGCCACCACCATAGTAGAGGATCGAGTTCGCATCCCCTCAGCTCTCTCGGGCTCAAGAATGCCTCAGCTCCTGAGGCCAGTTCATCCAATCTACTAGTTCATCCCCAGCCCTCCGAGGCAATCCACCAAAAATGTTGGAGTAGGGTATTACACCGCAAGGTGGCCTGAACCAGGATAAACTGTTGTGTCTCTTTGTCTCTTCGAGCTCGTCGCGCTAGGCTTAGGAGGATCGCGAGTAGGCAGGTTGGGTAGGTTGAGATCTCCGCATGCACCCCAGAGTTCGAACCTCTCAAGGGTTTGCGGAACCCGTAATCCGACAGTTCTCCGCTATTAGTGACTTTGGAGTGACTCTTGGTTGCATGTTGAGGGATTGTTATATGATCTAATTATTTTATCATTGTTGAGAGAACTTGCACTAGTGAAAGTATTAACCCTAGGCCTTGTTTAGAAGCATTGCAATACCGTTTTCACTCACTTTTGTTACTTGCCACCTTGCTGTTTTTATATTTCAGATTACAAATACCTATATCTACCATCCATATTGCACTTGTATCACCATCTCTTCACCGAACTAGTGCACCTATACAATTTACCATTGTATTGCGTGTGTTGGGGACACAAGAAACTCTTTGTTATTTGGTTGCAGGGTTGTTTGAGAGAGACCATCTTCATCCTACGCCTCCCACAGATCGATAAACCTTAGGCTATCCACTTGAGGGAAATTTGCTACTGTCCTACAAACCTCTGCATTTGGAGGCCCAACAACGTCTACAAGAAGAAGGTTACATAGTAGACATCAAGCTCTTTTCTGGCGCCGTTGCCGGAGAGGTGAGCGCTTGAAGGTATATCTTTTGATCTTGCAATTGAATCTTTTAGTTTCTTGTTTTATCACTAGTTTAGTTTATAAAAGAAAACTGCAAAAAGGGAATTGAGGGTCCCTCATATGCTTCATCTTTTTAATGTCTTTCGTGAAAATAAGGATTCTGATAATTGTGCCAAATTGTTAGAAGAAGAATGCATTAAAATGTTTGGCACCAAATCTTTGAATGATGAGCATGATTGCAATGTTGTTAGTATGAATTCCTTGAATATCCATGATGCTAATGATATGCGAAGCCACAACCTTGGGGATGCTATGTTTGATGAAGATGATATATTTTGTCCCCCAAGTTTTGATGAGCAAATTTATTATGATGAAAGCATGCCTCCTATCTATGATGATTATTGTGATGACATGTATGCTATAAATAATAATGTTAACCATGAAACTTGTCATCTTGATTTTAATTTTCAATTGGCTTATGCCTCACATGATAGTTATTTTGTTGAGTTTGCTCCCACTACTATTCATGAGAAGAAATTTGCTTATGTGGAGAGTAATAAAAATTCTATGATTGTGCATCATGGAAATAATGCTTTATGTGATAGTTATATTGTTGAATTCATTCATGATGCTACTGAAAATTATTATGAGGGAGGAATATATGCTTGTAGGAATTGCAATAATATCAAGTTTCCTCTCTATGTGTTGAAAATCTTGAAGCTATGCTTGTTTTGCTTTCCTATGATAGTTGATTCTTGTTCCCATAAGTTGTTTGATCACAAAATCCCTATGCATAGGAAGTGGGTTAGACTTAAATGTGCTAGTCATATTCTTCATGATGCTCCCGCTATGTTTCAATTCTTATCTTTTATGTGAGCATCATTGTCATCATCATGCCTAACTAAAAAGGCATTAAAGAAAAGCGCTTGTTGGGAGACAACCCAACATTTACCCCTACTGTTTTTGTGTGTTAACATGATTATGCTACTGTAGTAATCATGTTTTATAGCTTTTGTTTCAATAAACTGCCAAGTAAGACCTTTAGGATAGCTTACGGTGATAGTTGTGTTGATCCTGCTGAGAATCAGAAACTTTTGCACTCAGTAAATTAGTTTTGATAATTCACAGAAATGTGATTATGATCTTATTATTTTTGGCATGGATTGGTACACAAATTTCTCAGGATTTCCTAATTTGGTAGGATTTTTAGAGTTGCATAACTATTCGAGAGTTACAGATTACTACAGACTATTTTGTTTTTGACAGATTCTATTTTCTATGTGTTGTTTGCCTATTTTGATGAATCTATGAGTAGTATCGGAGGGTATGAACCATAGATAAGTTGCAATGCAGTAGATATAACACCAATAAGAATTTAGAATGAGTTCACGGCAGTACCAAAAGTGGAGATTTATTTTCTTATACTAACAGCGCTTACGAGTTTTCTATTGAGTTTTGTGTTGTGAAGTTTTCAAGTTTTGGGTAAAGATTCGATGGACTATGGAATAAGGAGTGGCAAGAGCCTAAGATTGGGGATGCCCAAGGCACCCCAAGGTAATATTCAAGGACAACCAAGAGCCTAAGCTTGGGGATGCCCCGGATGACATCCCCTCTTTCGTCTTCGTTCATCGGTAACTTTACTTGGAGCTATATTTTTATTCACCACATGATATGTGTTTTGCTTGGAGATGAAGTCAGAAACGTAACGAGGAGGCCACGAGGCAGGAGGGCGCGCCTAGGGGGGTAAGCGCGCCCCACTCACGTGGACCCCTCGTAGCTCCACCGACCTAGTTCTTTCGCCTATATATACTCTTATACCCTAAAAACATCAGGGGGAGCCAGGAAACTACTTTTCCACCGCTGCAACCTTCTGTACCCATGAGATCCCATCTTGGGGCCTTTTTCCGGCGATCTGTCGGAGGGGGATTCGATCATGGAGGGCTTCTACATCAACACCATTACCTCTCCGATGATGCGTGAGTAGTTTACCACAGACCTTCAGGTCCATAGTTATTAGCTAGATGGCTTCTTCTCTCTCTTTGATTCTCAATACAAAGTTCTCCTTGATGTTCTTGGAGATCTATTGGATGTAATATTCTTTTGCGGTGTGATTGCCGAGATCCGATGGATTGTGGATTTATGATCAAGATTATCTATGAATATTATTTGGTTCTTCTCTGAATTCTTATATGCATGATTTGGTATCTTTACAAGTCTCTTCGAATTATCGGTTTAGGTTGGCCTACTAGATTGATCTTTCTTAACATGAGAGAAGTGCTTAGCTTTGGGTTCAATCTTGCGGTGTCCTTTCCCAGTGGCAGTAGGGGCAGCAAGGCACATATTATATTGTTGCCATCGAGGATAAAAAGATGGGGTTTATATCATATTGCTTGAGTTTATCCCTCTACATCATGTCATCTTGCTTAATGCGTTACTCCGTTCTTTATGAACTTAATACTCTAGATGCATGTTGGATAGCGGTTGATATGTGGAGTAATAGTAGTAGATGCAGGGAGGAGTCGGTCTACTTGACATAGACGTGATGCCTATGTTCCTGATCATTGCCTTAGATGTCATCATAGTTATGCGCTTTTCTATCAATTGCTGGGCAGTAATTTGTTCACCCACCGTAATGCATGCTATCTTGAGAGAAGCCACTAGTGAAACCTATGGCCCTCGGGTCTCTTTTCCATTATATTAAGTCTCTTTTCCATGTTATTGAATCTCGTTTACATCTTGCTAGTTTCCGATCTACTATTTTGCAATCTTTACTTTCCAATCTATACATCAAAAATACCAAAAATATTTACCTTATTATCTCTATTAGATCTCACTTTTGCGAGTGACCGTGAAGGGATTGATAACCCCTTTATCACGTTGGTTGCAAGTTCTTGATTGTTTTTGCAGGTATTCAATGACTTGTGCGCCGTCTCCTACTGGATTGATACCTTGGTTCTCAAAACTGAGGGAAATACTTACGCTACTTTGCTGCATCACCCTTTCCTCTTCAAGGGAAAACCAACGCAAGCTCAAGAGGTAGCAAGAAGGATTTCTGGCGCCATTGCCGGGGAGATCTACACCAAGTCAAGCCATACCAAGTACCCACCATAAACTCTTCTCCCATGCATTACATTATTCGCCATTTGCCTCTCATTTTCCTCTCCCCACTTCTAAAGCGATTTTCGAAAACCTTTGCCTTTTCTTTGCCCCACTTCCATTCGCCTCTTTTTGCTTGCTTCTTGAGTGCTTGTGTGTTGGATTGATTGCTTGTCATGATGACTAAATTGTGTGACTTTTCCAATACCAACAATAATGATTTTATTAGCACTCTGATTGCTCCAACTACCAATGCTGAATCTTGTGAAATTAATGCCGCTTTGTTGAATCTTGTTATGAAAGATCAATTTTCTAGCTGAAGATGCCGCATCCCATCTAAACAACTTTGTTGATTTGTGTAATATGCAAAAGAAGAAAGATGTGGATAATGATATTGTTAAATTTAAGCTATTTCGGTTTTCGCTTAGAGATCGTGCTAAAACTTGGTTCTCATCTTTGAATAAAAGTAGTATTGATTCATGGAATAAGTGCAAAGATGCTTTTATCTCTAAGTATTTTCCTCCCACTAAGATCATCTCCCTTAGGAATGATATTATGAATTTTAAGCAACTTGATCATGAGCATGTTGCACAAGCTTGGGAAAGGATGAAATTAATGATACGTAATTGCCCTACACATGGTTTAAATTTGTGGATGATTATACAAAAAATTTATGCCGGATTGAATTTTGCTTCTAGAAATCTTTTGGATTCGGCCACGGGAGGCACTTTTATGGAAATCACTTTAGGAGAATCTACTAAACTCCTAAATAATATTATGGTTAATTATTCTCAATGGCACACTGAAAGATCCACAAGTAAAAAAGTTCATGTGATTGAAGAGATTAATGTCTTGAGTCGAAAGATGGATGAACTTATGAAATTATTTGCTAATAAAAGTGTTTATTCTGATCCTAATGATATACCTTTGTCCACTTTGATTGAGAATAATAATGAATCTTTGGATGTGAATTTTGTTGGTAGGAACAATTTTGGTAACAACGCGTATAGAGGCAATTTTAATCCTAGGTCGTTTCCTAGTAATTCCTCTAACAACTATGGTAATTCCTACAACAACTCTTATGTAAATTTTAATAATATGCCCTCTGATTTTGAGAATAGTATTAAAGAATTTATGAGTTCGCAAAATAATTTCAATGCTTTGATTGAAGAAAAATTGCTTAAGATTGATGAGTTAGCTAGGAACATGGATAGAATTTCTCTTGATGTTGATTCTTTGAAACTTAGATCTATTCCACCTAAGCATTATATCAATGAGTCCCTCAAAGCCATGAGAATTTCCATTGATGAGTGCAAAGAAAGAACCGCTAGGATGCATGCAAAAAAAGATTGGTTTGTGAAAGCGTGTTCTTCTAGTTTTCATGATAATAATGATGAAGATCTAAAAGTGATTGATGTGACTCCTATTAAATCTTTGTTTTCCTATATGAATCTTGATAAAGATGGGACTGGAGATGATTCAACTTTAGTTAAAAGGTGTCCCAATGATTTGGAGTTTTTAGATCTAGATGCAAAAATTGATAAAAGTGGGATTGGAGAGGTCAAAACTTTAAGTAGCAATGAACCCACTATTTTGGATTCCAAGGAATTTAATTATGATAATTGTTCTTTGATAGATTGTATTTCCTTGTTGCAATCCGTGTTAAATTATCCTCATGCTTATAATCAAAATAAAGCTTTTACTAAACATATCGTTGATGCTTTGATGCAATCCTTTGAAGAAAAGCTTGAACTAGAAGTTTATATCCCTAGAAAACTTTATGATGAGTGGGAACCTACTATTAAGATTAAGATTAAATATTATGAATGTTATGCTTTGTGTGATTTGGGTGCTAGTGTTTCCACGATTCCAAAAACTTTGTGTGATGTGCTAGGTTTCCGTGAATTTGATGATTGTTCTTTAAATTTGCATCTTGCAGATTCCACCATTAGGAAACCTATGGGAAGGATTAATGATGTTTTTATTGTTGCAAATAGGAATTATGTGACCATATATTTCATTGTTCTTGATATAGATTGCAATCCTGCATGCCCTATTATTCTTGGTAGACCTTTCCTTAGAATGATTGGTGCAATTATTGATATGAAAGAAGGAAACATTAGATTCCAATTTCTGTTTAGGAAGGGCATGGAACACTTTTTAGGAATAAAATTAAATTGCCTTATGAATCTATTATCATATCCACTTATGGATTGCATACCAAAGATGGCAATACCTAGATCTATTTTTGTTTCCATGCCTAGCTAGGGGCGTTAAACGATAGCGCTTGTTGGGAGGCAACCCAATTTTATTTTTGTTCTTTACTTTTTACTCCTGTTTAGTAATAAATAATTCATCTAGCCTCTAGTTATATGTGGTTTTATGTTTTAATTAATGTTTGTGCCAAGTAGAACCTTTGGAAAGACTTGGGTGAAGCCTTTGTGATCTTTATGTAAAAAACAAAAACTTTTGCGCTCACGAGAATAGCTGTCTTTTTTACAGAAGAGAGCTTTTAGGTTGATTATTTTTGAATAAGATTAATATACAAATTCCTCACGTCCAACAATTTATTGCAGAATTTTTTGAGTTACAGAATTATTCGAAAGTTACAGATTGCTACAGACTATTCTGTTTTTGACAGATTCTGTTTTTCGTGTGTTGTTTGCTTATTTTGATGAATCTATGAGTAGTATCGGGGGGTATGAACCATAGAGAAGTTAGAATACAGTAGGCTTAACACCAATATACATAAATAATGAGTTCATTACAGTACCTTAAAGTGGTGGTTTATTTTCTTATACTAATGGAGCTCATGAGATTTTCTGTTGAATTTTGTGTTGTGAAGTTTTCAAGTTTTGGGTAAGGATTTGATGGACTTTGGAATAAGGAGTAGCAAGAACCTAATACTGGGGATGCCCAAGGCACCCCAAGGTAACATTCAAGGACAACCAAAAGCCTAAGCTTGGGGATCTCCCGGAAGGCATCCCCTCTTTCGTCTTTGTCTATCGGTAACTTTACTTGAGGCTATATTTTTATTCACCACATGGTATGTGTTTTGCTTGGAGCGTCTTGTATGATTTGAGTCTTTGCTTTTTAGTTTACCACAACCATACTTGCTGTACACACCTTTTGGGAGAGACATGCATGATTCGTGATTTATTAGAATACTCCATGTGCTTCACTTATATCTTTTGAGCTATACAATATTGCTCTAGTACTTCACTTATATCTTTTTAGAGCACGACGGTGATTTTATTTAATAGAAATTGTTGAAATCTCATGCTTCACTTATATTATTTTGAGGGTCTTTTAGAACAGCATGGTAATTTGCTTTGGTTATAAAATTAGTCCCAATATGATGGGCATCCAAGATGGAAACTTTCATATAAAGTGCATTGAATACTATGAGAAGTTTGATTCTTCATGATTGTTTTGAGATATGAATATGGTGATATTAGAGTAATGCTAGTAGAGTAGTTGTGAATTTTAGAGATACTTGTGTTAAAGTTTGTGATTTCCGTAGCATGCACGTATGGTGAACCGTTATGTGATGAAGTTGGAGCATGATTTATTTATTTATTGTCTTCCTTGTGAGTGGCGGTCGGGAACGAGCGATGGTCTTTTCCTACCAATCTATCCCCCTAGGAGCATGCGTGTAGTACTTTGTTTCAATAACTAATAGATTTTGGAATAAGTATGTGAGTTCTTTATGACTAATGTTGAGTCCATGGATTATACGCACTCTCCCCCTTCCACCATTGCTAGCCTCTCTAGTGCCACACAACTTTCGCCGGTACCATACACCCACCATATACCTTCCTCAAAACAGCCACCATACCTACCTATTATGGCATTTCCATAGCCATTCTGAGATATATTGCCATGCAACTTTCCATCATTCCGTTTGTTATGACACGCTCCATCATTGTCATATTGCTTTGCGTGATCATGTAGTTGACATCGTATTTGTGGCAAAGCCAACGTTCATAATTCTCATACATGTCATTCATGAGTCATTGCACATCCCGGTACACCGCCGGAGGCATTCATATAGAGTCATATTTTGTTCTAAGTATCGAGTTGTAATTCTTGAATTGTAAGTAAATAAAAGTGTGATGATCTTCATTATTAGAGCATTCTCCCAGTGAGGGAAGGATGATGGAGACTATGATTCCCCCACAAGTCGGGATGAGAATCCGTATGAAAAAGAAAAAAAAGGGGCCATAAAAAAGGGAAAAGGCCCAAATAAAAAAATGAGAGAAAAGAAGAGAAGGGGCAAAGCTACTATCCTTTTACCACACTTGTGCTTCAAAGTAGCATCATGATCTTCATGATAGAGAGTCTCCTATGTTTTCACTTTCATATACTAGTGGGAATTTTTCATTATAGAACTTGGCTTGTATATTCTTATGATGGGCTTCCTCAAAAGTGCCCTAGATCTTCGTGAGCAATCAAGTTGGATGCACACCCACTTAGTTTATTTTTTTGAGCTTTCATACACTTATAGCTCTAGTGCATCTGTTGCCTGGCAATCCCTACTCACTCACATTGATATCTATTGATGGGAATCTCCATAGCCCATTGATACGCCTAGTTGATGTGAGACTATCTTTTCCTTTTTGCCTTCTCCACAACTACCATTCTATTCCACCTATAGTGCTATGTCCATGGCTCACGCTCATGTATTGCGTGAAGATTGAAAAAGTTTGAGAACATCAAAAGTATGAAACAATTGCTTGGCTTGTCATCGGGGTTGTGCATGATTAAATACTTTGTGTGATGAAGATAGAGCATAGCCAGACTATATGATTTTGTAGGGATAGCTTTCTTTGGCCATGTTATTTTGAGAAGACATGATTGCTTTGTTAGTATGCTTGAATTATTATTGTTTTTATGTCAATATTAAACTTTTGTCTTGAATCTTTTGGATCTGAACATTCATTCCACAATAAAGAAAATTACATTGATAAATATGTTAGGTAGCATTCCAAATCAAAAATTCTATTTTTATTATTTACCTACTCGAGGACGAGCAGGAATTAAGCTTGTGCATGCTTGATATGTCTCCAACGTATCTATAATTTTTGATTGTTCCATGTTATTATATTATCTGTTTTGGATGTTTAATGGGCTTTAATATGCTCTTTATATTATTTTTGGGACTAACCTATTAACCAAAGTCCCAATGCCAGTTTCTGTTTTTTTGCCTATTTTAGAGTTTTGCAGAAAAGGAATACCAAGCGGAGCCAAATGGAATGAAACCTTCGTGATGATCTTTCTTAGACCGAAAGCAAACTAGAAGACTAGGAGATGAAGTCAGAAACATAAAAAGGAGGCCACGAGGCAGGAGGGCGCGCCCAGGGGGGTTGGCGTGCCCCCACTCACGTGGGCCCCTCATAGCTCCATCGACCTAGTTCTTTCGCCTATATATACTCTTATACCCTAAAAACATCAAGGGGAGCCACAAAACCACTTTTCCACTGCTGCAACCTTCTGTACCCATGAGATCCCTTCTTGGGGCCTTTTCCGGCGATCTGCCGGAGGGGGATTTGATCATGGAGGGCTTCTACATCAACACCATTACCTCTTTGATGAAGCGTGAGTAGTTTACCACAGACCTTTGGGTCCATAGTTATTACCTAGATGGCTTCTTCTCTCTCTTTGATTCTCAATACAAAGTTCTCCTCGATGTTCTTGAAGATCTATTCGATGTAATATTCTTTTGCGGTGTGTTTGCCGAGATCCGATGAATTATGGATTTATGATCAAGATTATCTATGAATATTATTTGGTTCTTCTCTGATTTCTTATATGCATGATTTGATATCTTTGCAAGTCTCTTCGAATTATTGGTTTAGTTTGGCCTACTAGATTGATCTTTCTTGCCATGAGAGAACTGCTTAGCTTTGGGTTCAATCTTGGGGTGTCCTTTCCCAGTGACGGTAGGGGCAGTAAGGCACATATTGTATTGTTGCCATCGAGGATAAAAAGATGGGGGTTATATCATATTGCTTGAGTTTATCCCTCTACATCATGTCATCTTGCTTAATGTGTTACTCCGTTCTTTATGAAATTAATACTCTAGATGCATGCTGGATAGCGGTCGATGTGTGGAGTAATAGTAGTAGATGCAGGCAGGAGTCGGTCTAGTTGACACAGATGTGATGCCTATGTTCATGATCATTGCCTTATATGTCATCATAATTATGCGATTTTCTATCAATTGCTCGGCAGTAATTTGTTCACCCACCATAATACATGCTATCTCGAGAGAAGCCACTAGTGAAACCTATGCCCCTCGGGTCTCTTTTCCATTATATTAAGTCTCTTTTCCATATTATTGAATCTCGTTTACATCTTGCTAGTTTACGATCTACTATTTTGCAATCTTTACTTTCCAATCTATACATCAAAAATACCAAAAATATTTACCTTACTATCTCTATTAGATCTCACTTTTGTGAGTGACCATGAAGGGATTGACAACCCCTTTATCGCGTTGGTTGCAAGTTCTTGGTTGTTTGTGCGGGTATTTGGTGACTTGTGCGTCGTCTCCTACTAGATTGATACCTTGGTTCTCAAAACTGAGGGAAATACTTACGCTACTTTGCTGCATCATGATACGTCTCCAACGTATCTATAATTTTTGATTGTTCCATGCTATTATATTACCCGTTTTGGATGTTTATGGGCTTTACTTTACACTTTTATATCATTTTTGGGACTAACCTATTAACCGGAGGCCCAGCCCATATTGCTATTTTATTGCCTATTTCAGTATTTCGAAGAAAAGGAATATCAGACGGAGTCCAAACGGAATGAAACCTTCGGGGGCATGATTTTTAGGAAGAATATGATCCGGGAGACTTGGAGTTCACGTCAGAAGATCCTCGAGGAGGCCACGAGATAGGGGGGCACGCCCACCCCCCTGGGCGCGCCCTACCCTATTGTGGGCCCCTCGAGGCTCCCCCGACCGACTTCTTTCACCTATATAAGTCCATGTACCCTAAAAACATCGACGGAGAAGATAGATCGGGAGTTCTGCCGCCGCAAGCCTCTGTAGCCACCAAAAACCTCTCGGGAGCTCGTTCCGGCACCCTGCGCTATCCATGACGAGGAGGAAGTAGTTCACCCTCAGGGCTGAGGGTATGTACCAGTAGCTATGTGTTTGATCTCTCTCTCGTGTTCTCTCTATGGCATGATCTTGATGTATCGCGAGCTTTGCTATTATAGTTGGGTCTTATGATGTTTCTCCCCCTCTACTCTCTTGTGATGAGTTGAGTTTTCCTCTTGAAGTTATCTTATCGGATTGAGTCTTTAATGATTTGAGAACACTTGATGTATGTCTTGCCGTGCTTATCTGAGGTGACAATGGGATATCATGTGCCACTTGATGTATGTTTTGGTGATCAACTTGCGGGTTCCGCCCATGAACCTATGCATAGGGGTTGACACAAGTTTTTGTCTTGACTCTCCGGTAGAATCTTTGGGGGCACTCTTTGAAGTACTTTGTGTTGGTTGAATATATGAATCTAAGATTGTGTGATGCATATCGTATAATCATGCCCACGGATACTTGAGGTGACAATGGAGTATCTAGATGACATTAGGGTTTTGGTTGATTTGTGTCTTAAGGTGTTATTCTAGTATGAACTCTATGATAGATTGAGTGGAAAGAATAGCTTCATGTTATTTTACTACGAACTCTTGAATAGATAGAACAGAAAGGATAACTTTGAGGTGGTTTTGTACGCTACCATAATCTCTTCGTTTGTTCTCCGCTATTAGTGTCTTTGGAGTGACTCTTTGTTGCATGTTGAGGGATTGTTATATGATCTATCTATGTTATTATTGTCGAGAGAACTTGCAATAGTGAAAGTATGAACCTTAGGCCTTGTTTCCTATCATTGCAATACCGTTTACACTCACTTTTATCGTTAGTTACCTTGCTGTTTTTATATTTTCAGATTACAAAAACCTATATCTACTATACATACTGCACTAGTATCACCATCTCTTCGCCGAACTAGTGCACCTATACAACTTATCATTGTATTGGGTGTGTTGGGGACACAAGAGACTCTTTGTTATTTGGTTGCAGGGTTGTTTGAGAGAGACCATCTTCATCCTACACCTCCTACAGATTGATAAGCCTTAGGTCATCCACTTGAGGGAAATTTGCTACTGTCCTACAAACCTGTGCACTTGCAGGCCCAACAACGTCTACAAGAAGAAGGTTGTGTAGTAGACATCAAGCTCTTTTCTGGCACCGTTGCCGGGGAGGTGAGTGCTTGAAGGTATATCTTTAGATCTTGCAATCGAATATTTTTCTTTCTTGTTTTATCACTAGTTTAGTTTATAAAAGAAAACTATAAAAAATGGAGTTAAGTTTGTCTCATACGCTTCGTCTTTTTAATATCTTTCGTGAGTATGATGAAAAGGAAAATTGTGCTCAAGTGCTAGAAGAAGAATTACATAGAATGCTTGGAATGAAATATGTGAATGATGAGCATGGTTGCAATGTTGTTAGTATGAATTCCTTGAATATCCATGATGCTAATGATATGCAAAGCCACAAGCTTGGGGAAGCTATGTTTGATGAATATGATATTTTTTGTCCCCCATGTTTTGATGAGCAAATTTATTATGATGAAAGCATGCCTCCTATTTATGTTGATTATATTGATTAAAGTGGGTTTGGAAGAGTGTCAACTTTAGGAAGTAGTGATCCCACTATTTTGGAGTATGTTGAATCTTATTGTGATGAACATGAAAGTGGATTTGGAAGAGTGTCAACTTTATTTAGTGATGAATCCACTATTTTGGAAGAGGTTCCAATTGATTATGAGAACAAAGTTGCTATCTATTATGATTATTGTGATGACTTGTATGCTATTAGGAATAATGATAACCATGAAACTTGTCATCATGATTTTAGTTTTCAATTGGATTATGCCTCACATGATAATTATTTTGTTGAGTTTGCTCCCACTAATATTCATGAGAAGAAATTTGCTTATGTGGAGAGTAATAAAATTTCTATGCTTGTAGATCATGAAAAGAATGCTTTAGGTGCTTGTTATATTGTTGAATTCATTCATGATGCTACTGGAAATTATTATGAGAGAGGAACATATGCTTATAGAAATTGCAATAATGTCAAGTTTCCTCTCTATGTGTTGAAAATCTTGAAGCTATGCTTGTTTTACCTCCCTATTCTAGTTGATTATTGTTCCCAAAAGTTGTTTGCTCACAAAATCCCTATGCATAGGAAGTGGGTTAGGCTTAAATGTGCTAGCCATATGCTTCATGATGCTCCCGTTATGTTTCAATTCTTATCTTTTATGTGAGCATCATTGTCATCATCATGCCTAGCTAGGGGCGTTAAACGATAGCGCTTGTTGGGAGGCAACCCAACTTTATTTTTGTTCCTTGCGTTTTGTTCCTGTTTAGTAATAAATAATTCATCTAGACTCTAGTTATATGTGGTTTCATGTTTTAATTAGTGTTAGTGCCAAGTAGAACCTTTGGGAAGACTTGGGTAAAGTTTGTGTGATCTTGCTGTAAAAAACAGAAACTTTTGCACTCACGAGATTAGCTGCCATTTTTTTACTGAAGAGTGATTTTAGGTTGATTGTTTTTGAAGATGATTAATAGACAAATTCCTCAGGTCCAGAAACTTATTTAAGAATTTTTTGAGTTCATAAGTATACGTTTGATACAGATTACTACATACTGTTCTGTTTTTGACAGATTCTGTTTTTCGTGTGTTCTTTGCTTATTTTGATGCATCTATGGCTAGTATGTAAGGGTATGAACCATAGAGAACTTGGTATACAGTAGGTTTAACACCAAAATGAATTTATAATGAGTTCATTACAGTACCTAAGTGGTGGTTTTATTTTCTTATACTAACGGAGCTTACGAGTTTTGTTTTGAGTTTTGTGTGGTTGAAGTTTTTAAGTTTTGGGTAAAGATTCGATGGACTATGGAATAAGGAGTGGAAAGAGCCTAAGCTTGGGGATTCCCAAGGCACCCCAAGGTACTATTCAAGGACAACCAATAGCCTAATCTTGGGGATGCCTCGGATGGCATCCCCTCTTTCGTCTTCGTTCATCGGTAACTTTACTTGGAGCTATATTTTTATTCGCCACATGATATGTGTTTTGCTTGGAGCATCATTTTATTTTGTTAGTGTTTGCTTGTTGTTATTTATAATAATGTTTTGCATCTTTATTTTCAATAAAAATGTCAAGGATAGCCTTTACCATGCTTATTTTGCTAGTATACATGTTGCTGTTTGAAAACGGAAAGTAACCGGCTGTTGTAAAAATCCGCTAGAAAAGTCAGAGAATGGTATAATGTTGAAATTTTTTGCATTTTGAGATCTGATAAGTTCATTACAGTGGGAATTTTATTTCATAATGTTTGGAGTTAGGGAAGTATTGATACTCTTGCATTCTTTACAGAATGTACTGTTTTGGCAGATTGATGTTATGTTTGCGTATGTTTGCTTGTTTAATGATTCTATTCGAGGATAGGAGTATTAAATATGAAGAGGCATTTGGTATGCAATGTTGAATAATAATTTTAGTGATTTTTTACAGTATAAAATGATAAGGTTTTGCATTGGTTTATACTAACCTATCTCACGAGTTCTTGTTGAGTTTGTTGTGAATGAAGCTTTTGATAAAAAGAGAAACCATGATATGAGAGGAATTAAGGAGACACAAAAGTTCAAGCTTGGGGATGCCCAAGGCACCCCAAGATAATATTTCAAGAAGTCTAAAGCATCTAAGCTTGGGGATGCCCCGTTAGGCATCCCACCTTTCTTCTTCAACAACTATCGGTTAGTACCGGTTGAGCCTAAGTTTTTGCTTCTTCACATGAGTTATGATATCCTTGCATTGTCATTTTATTTTGCTTTGCTTGCTGTTTGAATACAATACCAAGATCTGAAATTCTTAAATGTTAGAGAGTCTTGACATAGTTGCACAATTGTTTGACTACTCATTGATCTTCACTTATATCTTTCTGAGTAGTTTGTCATTTGATCTAGTGCTTTACTTATATCTTTTAGAGCATGGTGGTGGATTAATTTTGAAGAAATTGCTAGTCTCTCATGTTTCACTTATATTATTTTGAGAGTCTTTTAGAACAGCATGGTATTTGCTATGGTTACAAATTTGGTCCTAGAATGATGAGCATCCAAGTTGGGTATAATAAAAACTATCATAGGAAGTGAATTGGATGCTATGATCAATTTGTTGCTTGATAATTGTTTTGAGATATAAAGGTAGTAATGTTAGGGTCATGCTAGTGGATAATTATGAAATTGAGAAATACTTTTGTTGAAGTTAGCAAGTCCCGTAGCATGCACGTATGGTAAAAGTTGTGTGACAAATTTGTTGCATGAGGTGCTCTTTTGATTGTCTTCCTTATGAGTGGCAATCGGGGACGAGCGATGGTCTTTTCCTACCAATCTATCCCTCTAGGGGCATGCATAGTAGTACTTTGCTTCGAGGGCTAAGTAGACTTTTGCAATAAGTATATGAGTTCTTTATGACTAATGTGAGTCTATGGATATATGCACACTCATCCTTCCACTTTGCTAGCCTCTCTTATTACCGTGCAACTTTCGCTGGTATTGAACCCATTATTTACCTTCCTCAAAACAGACACCATAACTACCTATTATGGCATTTCCATAGCCATTCCGAGATATATTGCCATGCAACTTTCCACCGTTCCGTTTATTATGACACGTTTCATCATTGTCATATTGCTCTTTGCATGATCATGTAGTTGACATCGTATTTGTGGCAAGGCCACCTTCATAATTTTCATACATGTTGCTCTTGATTCATTGCATATCCCGGTACACCACCAGAGGCATTCATTTAGAGTCATATCTTGTTCTAGCTTTGAGTTGTAACTTTTGAGTTGTAAATCCGTAAAAGTGTGATGATCTTCATTATTAGAGCATTGTCTCTATGAGGAAAGGATGATGAAGACTGTGATTCCCCCACAAGTTGGGATGAGACTTCGACTTTACAAAAAGAAAAAAAGGAAAAAGGAAAAAAGGAGAAAGGCCAAAAAGAAAAGAAAAAAAGAGGCCAAAGAAAAAGAAAAAGAAAAGAGAAAAAGAAAATAATAAAATGAGAGAAAAAGAGAGAAGGGACAATGCTACTATCTCTTTTTCCACACTTGTGCTTCAAAGTAGCACCATGATCTTCATGATAGAGAGTCTCCTATGTTGTCACTTTCATATACTAGTGAGATTTTTTCATTATAGAACTTGGCTTGTATATTCCAATGATGGGCTTCCTCAAAATGCCCTAGGTCTTCGTGAGCAAGCGAGTTGGATGCACACCCACTTAGTTCTTTTTGTTGAGCTTTCATATATTTATAGCTCTAGTGCATCCGTTGCATGGCAATCCCTACTCACTCACATCGATATCTACTGATGGGCATCTCCATAGCCTGTTGATACGCCTAGTTGATGTGAGACTATCTTCTCCCTCTTTTTGTCCTCACAACCACCATATTTTACCACCTTAGTGCTATGTCCATGGCTTACGCTCATGTATTGCGTAAGAGTTGAAAAAAGTTGAAGCGCGTTAAAAAGTATGAAACAATTGCTTGGCTCGTCATCGGGGTTGTGCATGATGGGAGTATTTTGTGTAATGAAAATGAAGCATGGCCTAACTATATGATTTTGTAGAGATAAGCTTTCTTTGGCTATGCTATTTTGATAGGACATGATTATTTGTTAGTATGCTTTGAAGCATTATTATTTTTATGTTTTATAAGCTTTTATCTTGAATCATTTGGATCTGAACATTCATGCCACAATAAAGAAAATTACATTGAGAATTATGCTAGGTAGCATTCCACATCAAAAATTCTGTTTTTATCATTTACCTACTCGAAATTAAGCTTGGGGATGCTTGATACGTCTCCAACGTATCTATAATTTTTTATTGTTCCATGCTATTATATTACCCGTTTTGGATGTTTATGGGATTTACTTTACACTTTTATATCATTTTTGGGACTAACCTATTAACCGGAGGCCCAGCCCATATTGTTGTTTTATTGCCTGTTTCAGTATTTCGAAGAAAAGGAATATCAAACGGAGTCCAAACGGAATGAAACCTTTGGGAGCGTGATTTTTAGGAAGAATATGATCCGGGAGACTTGGAGTTTACGTCAGAAGATCCTCGAGGAGGCCACGAGATAGGGGGGCGCGCCCACCCACCCTGGGCGCGCCCTACCCTCTCATGGGTGAGGGAGTCCTGGATTAGAAGGTATCCGGACAGACGGATTATATACTTAGGCCGGACTGTTGGACCGTGAAGATACAAGACTTAAGACTTCGTCTCGTGTCCGGATGGGACTCTCCTTTGCGTGGAAGACAAGCTTGGCGATCCGGATATTAGATTTCCTTCTTTGTAATCGACTCCATGTAAACCCTAGCCCCCTCCGGTGTCTATATAAACCGGAGGGTTTAGTCCATGTGAGGACGATCACAACATTCGTAATCATCATAGGCTAGCTCTTAGGGTTTAGCCTCTACGATCTCGTGGTAGATCAACTCTTGTAATACTCATATCATCAAGATCAATCAAGCAGGAAGTAGGGTTTTACTTCCTTCGAGAGGGCCAAACCTGGGTAAACATTGTGTCCCTTGCCTCCTGTTACCATTAGCCTTAGACGCACAGATCAGGACCCCCTACCCGAGATCCGCCGGTTTTGACACCGACATTGGTGCTTTCATTGAGAGTTCCTCTATGCCGTCGCTGTAAGGCTCGATGGCCCGTCTCGTTGTCAAGGACAACATCACCTCTGGGGGAGCGCTGGCTGTAGGCCAAACTCTCTGACTAGGTGGCTTCATCATGGTCGTTCAATCGGCTGTCGCGCTGACGATGACCTCTCGGGTCATCACGAATAGCCTCCACGTCAATTCGGAGCTCGCCGAACAGATGGATCCAATAGAGCTCTCTTCCCTTAATGAGCTCTTGGATCGCATCTCCACTTTGGGAGTCGCTACAGACTATGACCGGATTGGGCTTAAACCCGACTAGAGGGATATTAAATCCCCACCGGTCACCCAAGAGATAGCGGTAGTGGAGGAGCCACATATGGACCGTCCCTCTACTCTGAGGACAAACTATGTCCGGATCACCGAGCTCTCTGAGCCGGATACCCGTTCGTGGGAGGAAACGACCCAGATCCTGAACTTAGAATTGGGCAACGGGCCGGAGAAATCAGTCAACATCCCGGAAGCCGAGCTGTCAAGCCCGGGAGCTCCTTTGCCCCTGGGCATTAGATCGGATCAGAATCTAGATTCAACTACGCCCACCCACCCAGACTTAAGCTGTCTCTCCCATATCAGACAAGAGCCACAAGAGACAGTACATCGCTACTAGGCCAGATTCCTCCTTGTGATAAACAAGGTCAAGGACTATCACGAGGAGGACGCAATCTTAGTTTTCTGCAAAAATTGCACGAACAAAGAGATCCTTAATGCTATAAGTCGTTGTGACATAGTACACTTTGCTGACTTAGCAGCCATAGTACAGAAGTAATGTGCGATGGAAATGCCTGGAAAACCCAAATAGAATTTTGGGATAGTCTGGCTCTCACCAAAACCTTTGTCTGAGCTAAACAGGCGAACTCTCGTAAGTCAGCTGATCCAATCAACAAGAAACCAAAGCCCACCCCAGGGCGTGGAACCATATTGGAAGAATGGCTCAATGGGCCATGTAAACTCCACAGCACGCCGGACACTACACCAACACATAGCCTTAGAGCATGTTGGATACTCCGGCAGGTAGCAAAAAGTGGCGAGGATCTTCTTGTAAGCCATAATGTAGAACAACATCCCGCCAAAGAAAACAATACGGTATTGACAGTCTTCGAGACTTTCGCCTCAAATAATAGGTGCAAGCGAGCTCATCGAAATTTCACTGAAATCTGCCACGTGGCAAAAATAAATCCATGGAACGACACTACTATAACTTTTAGTGCCAGTGATGAACCTTGGTTCCAGACAGTCCGGGCACCAGCCGCTCTGGTCCTTAGCCCAATCGTGGACGGCTTTCGGCTCACTAAAGTACTCATGGACGGCGGAAGCGGATTAAACTTGACCTATGAAGAAACACTCAACAAGATGGAAATTGATAAAAGCCGCATTGAGCAAAGCGGCACCACCTTCAGGGGAATCATCCCTAGTCGAGAAGCACGGTGTGCGGGAAAAATTACACTCGATGTGGTATTCGGCACTCCGGAGAATTACAGGTCCGAAGAAATCACATTCCAAGTGGCTCCTTTCAGCAGCGGATACCACGCCCTTTTAGGGCGGGACGTGTTCACAAGCTTTCAAGCTAAACCCCATTACGGGTACATGAAGCTTAAAATGCCCGGACCCAATGGAATCATCACTCTAGCCAGTGATCCAGACGTTGCACTTCGCACCGAAAATAAAACCGCATCACTAGCCCTGGAAGCATTATCCAAAGCTCTAGCAGCCGAAGAACTAACAACGCTGCATGCCACCATGGACAGGGACGACGTGATACTCGACAAGCGACCCAAGTCCACCTCATTTAAACCCGCAGACGAGATAGTCAAATTCCAAGTCCATCCAACGGACCCCACGAAGACAGCTTCCATCGGGACACAGTTGAGCCCCACAATGGACGCCGCACTACGAGAATTCCTACGCGAGAATTGGGACATTTTCGCCTGGCACCCTTCGGACATGCCAGGCATCCCACGCAGACTGGTCGAACACAGCCTCAATATACTGAAAGGATACAAGCCTGTCAAACAAGCTCTTAGACGCTTCTCAGAGCCCAAACGGGAAGCCATGGGAGAAGAGCTAGCCAAGTTACTTGAGGCCGGATTCATCAGAGATATCAAGCATCCGGATTGGCTGGCAAATCTGGTAATGGTACCGAAGAAGGACAAATCCTGGCGCCTATATGTCGACTTCAAAGACCTCAACAAGGCTTGCCCCAAGGATCCCTTCCCCCTCCCTCGCATCGACCAAATCATCGACGCCGCCACAGGACACGACTCACAGTGTTTCCTCGACGCATAATTTGCATACCATCAAATAAAGATGGCAGAGTCCGACCAAGCTGCAACGGCCTTCATAACGCCATATGGTCCTTTCTGCTTCAACACTATGCCTTTCGGGCTTAAAAATGCCGGCGCAACCTATCAACGCATGATTCAAACATGCCTGGAGAAGCAAATCAGCAAAACAGTGGAGGCATACGTGGACGACGTGGTCATAAAAATAAGACACCTCGAAACCCTAATAGACGACTTGAGGCTTACGTTTGATAACCTCCGGACATACGACATCAAGCTAAACCCGGAAAAATGTGTTTTCGGTGTGCCCTCTGGGAAGCTGCTCGGCTTCATTGTTTCCAATAGAGGAATTGAAGCGAATCCGGCAAAAATCCGAGCTCTGTCGCAGTTGGCTATCCCAATAGACCTCAAGCATATCCAGAAACTAGCTGGATGTGTGGCTGCCCTAAGCCGCTTTATCTCCCGATTAGGAGAAAAGGCATTACCTCTTTACCGCCTTCTTCGGTGCACCGAACACTTCGTGTGGACGGATACAGCCGCGGCCGGACTGGACGAAATAAAGACCTTATTAGTCAGTAATCCAGTCCTAACATCGCCAAATACTGGCGAACCTATGCTATTGTACATAGCTGCAACACATCAAGTTGTAAGCGCAGTGCTCGTCATCGAACGAGAGGCTGACTGATACCAATTCCAGCTCCAGAAGCCGGTATATTACGTATCCACTGTCCTCACCCCATGCAAATACCGATACCCACACTATCAAAAGATAGCATACGTGGTCTTCATGGCATCCTGGAAGCTACGACACTACTTCCAAGAGTGTTCGATCACGGTGGCCTCCGAAGTACCACTCAACGACATAATAAATAATCGCGACGCTACAGGCCAGATTGCTAAATGGGCCATCGAGCTCCTTCCGTTCGACATAACATACAAGCCACGGCGGGCCATTAAATCGCAAGTATTGGCTGACTTTGTCGCCGAATGGACAGAAGCCGAACTCCCTAAAGAGTACGGCGCATACTCTAACTGGATCATGCACTTCGACGGCTCTAAAATGATGGCCGGATTGGGAGCAGGTGTAGTCCTGACGTCCCCCACCTGAGACACGGTCCAATACGTACTCCAAATATTATACACAAATTCCAACAACGCAGCCGAATACGAGGCTCTGTTACACGGTCTTCGGATGGTAGTCTCTATGGGCATTCAACGCCTGGAGGTGCGCGGGGATTCAAATCTCGCAATATCACAAATAAACAGAGACTTTGATGCCAAGGATCCGAAAATGGTGGCCTACCATAATGCCGTCCTCAAAATGTCAGCTCGGTTCGAGGGGCTCGAATTCCACCATGTGGCTCGAAAAAACAATGAAGCGGCGGATATCCTCGCCCGCATCGGCGCTAAACGCGACCCTGTCCCACCTAACATATTCCTAGAAAGGCTGTTCAAACCATCTGTGGTATGGGAAGGGGAGTCAGGCAACACTAGCACGGATCCGAATACACCCCCAGATGCCAAACCATCAGACGTAATCGGAGGCTCCGCCACCGAAATAACACCTTCGGCCCACAAAATCATGGCTATAATCGCCTCATGGACTGAGCCTTTCTTGGCCTACCTAAATAGGCAGGAGCTCCTCGAGGACCAAAATGAAGCACGTTGCATCATGTGGCATTCCAAAGCCTACAAAGTCCATGAGGGGGAACTCTAGAAGAAAAGTGCGACCGGAGTGCTCCAAAGATGCATCTCCGAAGAGGAAGGGCGGCAGCTCTTGGCTGAAATCAATGCCGGACTCGGCGGACACCACGCTGCGGCTTGGGCACTTGTCAGTCAGGCCTTCCGCACAGGCTTTATTGGCCTACAGCCCGAGCAGACGCACAACACCTTGTCCAACACTATGTCGGTTGCCAGCTCTTTGCCAATCAGAGCCACATGCCCCATGCCGCTCTCCAAACAATCCCCATCACTTGGCCCTTCGTGGTCTGGGGGCTGCATATGGTCGGACCCCTTAAAGGGGGAAGCCACAAGAAAAAAAATACTTATTGGTCATGGTGGACAAGTTCACCAAATGGATAGATGCTAAACCAGTCAAAACGGCCGAATCCGGACTAGTGATAGACTTCATATCCGGGGTTGTACACCGATACGGCGTCCCCCACAGCATCATCACTGACAATGGCTCAAACTTCACAGCTGATGAAGTGAAAACCCGGTGCGGCAACATGGGCATTAAGCTCGATTACGCCTCTGTCTACCATCCTCAAGCAAACGGTCAGGTCGAACGTGCAAATGGTCTCATCATGAGCGGCATCAAACCCAGACTAGTGCGATCCTTGATAGAGTTGGACACGCACTAGGTCGAGGAGCTCGACTCCATACTCTAGGGGCTGCGGACCATGCTGAATCGCACCACCGGATACACACCATTTTTTATGGTATACGGCACAGAAGCAGTACTACCCTGCGACATAATACATGATTCGCCTCGCATACGCATGTACGAAGAGAAGGAGGCCGAGCTAGACCGATAGGACAACTTAGATGCCCTGGAGGAGGAGTGCGACGTCGCAAAAGCCCATTCCGCATTCTATCAGTAGCAGGCTCGATGGTACCAAAGCAGAGAAGTGTGGGCCAAAACTTATAATATTGGCGAACTCGTTCTATGCTTACCAAAGAAGAAGAAGGACAAGCTCAAACCTAAATGGGAGGGTCCCTTCGTTATTGACAAAGTTCTCACCAGAGGAGCGTACCGCCTACGTAATGCATCCGATAACAGACTCGAGCCGAACCCATGGAACGCGGCCAGACTCCGGAGATTCTACGCGTAGCGCCGAACTCAGTGTTCGTCTCCTTACCACTCCTTTTTCATTATGTTCCTCCCCTTTTTCCTTTCTCGTCCTTTTTCATTCTTCACACAAATTACTCAATACAGTGCGCATGCTTGGATCGCTCTGACCGCACTATGTGCGTAAGCCATACCTGGGGGCTTCCTATACGGAAGCTAAATATAATTGCTTTCATGGCTTCTTGCTTATCATATATGCGTTCTTTTTCCATATGTGCCTTTTCTTCACCATTATATGCATCGATATGACTTAAGATGTGGCCATGCTGGGTTACCTGGCTCTTGTGTTTATGCCCTACATTCTCGTTAATTCGGCTAGGGCATAAGGGGAGCACCTCTACGATTGTTACTGCCGGTTCAGCCGGATGTGTACCTCAGACTGGGTGAAGCCGAAAGCTAGCGTTCTTAAGGGAATATTCGGTCGGTGAACAAAAGATGTTTTTTTCGTTTATCACAACATGAACCCCTAGAAGTTTTTTATCCTGCATCTCGGTTCGCAGTCCGGACATGTACATCGATGCATGCGCACCCAGGGAAAGGAACCCCTAACGAAACTATTCTCCCTGGAAGATGTTTCTTACTATCCATGTAATATAACATAACTAGTTGGGTACTTGTCTGTTCAAGCACTTATGACCCCTACGCCTAGTTTCTACGCATACCCTGGTTCTGCATAACTGAGCGGGTATTCGGGTACACCCTGGACTGTCGGATCCGGGGGCTAAAGCAAAAAGGTCCGCCATGACAAATGATTTTAATCCGGCTAGGGACTACATATGTCCATTGAATTACATAGTCACTTGGACTGACTATATTCTTCCTCTATACCATCCAACAGGCTATCTAGCTTACAATCCTGTTGGGAATACTTTGCGGCTAACGCTACCTGGTCATACACCAGGCTCACGGGAATTTCTTGCCCATCTGGCCCCGCCGGTCCGACTTCGGCCATATGGTTCGGGTCAAGCTTGGTGTAGCGCGTCTTCACCATAGCCCAGGCTTCTCTTGCACCTTGTCGGCAGGCTGACATCTTCCACAATCGGAAGCTCCGCCGTGATCCTTGGAGCATATCCACGAGCTCCCCCATGCCTTTTGGCAGGAAGGTGGATGGCCACAAGGCCTGGGCAATACCCTGCATCACCTGCCGAGCTCGCTTGTGCAACTGTGAGAGGTCTTACAGCAAATCGCCTGCAGATGCAGGCATCTCCTCTTTAGGGCGGCCCGTCAACATACCTACAGATATAAATTCTTTCAATATGCTTCCTCGCCGAGATGTACTACAGTTCGTCTAGGCACTTACCATAAATGCTGCGATGAAGCCTTCTGTTCTCCTTCACGGATTTTGCCAGCTGAGCGCAAACATCTCCTAATTTGACGCCCAGCCGGACATTGGCATCTTGAAGATTGTTCTTCTCCTGCCTAACTTGCGTAACAATACGCTCGCCAGCTTTTAGCTGCCTTTGGAGATGTGACTCGTCACCTCTTACGATCTCTGGATTCGCCCCGGGATTGTCTACGGAATTTTCTGTTAGACTTATCATACAAGCCACTTACTAACTGGTACATTTCCATACAATTGAGACAAATGTTACCAAATGAGGCCTTCTGGGATTCCTCTAGCTTGGCAACCGTGGCCCCCACCTGGGTCTTGCACTCCTCCAGCTCTTGAGACAATTGGGCATTCTTATCTACAAGGACTTGTGCATAAATTGATCCTTAAAGCGGTTGTTCCAACCGTTTCAAGTCTCAGGGGCTACTACTATACATGATTATCAAGTTTTCTTACCTGTATATCTTTGGCATACTGGTCCGTCGCACGGGAAAGCCCGCCTTGAGAAGCTCGCATGTATGCGTCTCCAGAATTGAAAGCATTAAATGCCTCTTCGGAAAAGATGTTGTTGCGAAGTACGGCCCGTCAGCGCCGGTGATTCATGGCACTCTATACTTCGGAATTCGTGGCGGAGAGCATATATGCATACTCTATCGGAGGACAATTCGGCATCGACCCCGCGTCCGCTTCCTCCCTCGAAGCCGGTCCAAGAATCCGACTGGTGGAGGCGTGATTGGCAGGATCTCCGGATATAGTCCGGCTACTCCTCCTTCTGCCAGGACACAAAGGACGTTGTCACATTTCAAACACAATAATCACAGAGCAGGTTTTTACCATACCTCTGTAGCGGCGTTTCGGCCCTAACCGCCTTCCTCTTAAACCTGCCCAATCCGGATGCCCTTTGCCGACGGGCCCCCAGGGGCTCGGCGCCGCGTTCCGACTGTCGCCTCTACAAAAATATGATATTTCAGGCATAAGGCATGGCATCAGAAAGGATTCCTCTTCAGAGGATAGGTTTTTTTGGCTTTGCTTACACGCGAGGCAGGTAGCAGTCCGGGATAGTCGGCGATAATAGCCACTGAGGCGCCATCGCAGCTTGCCTGATAAAATGTCCTGTTGACGAGATCCACAGTAATATCCGGGTCTTCTTCGAGTCCTGGATCGAAGGCCCTTTCGGGGTCCTCTGGCTGCGGGGAGGGACTGGAGAATCCTTCTACGGCCCTCCTCAGTTCTTGTTCGGAAATATCAAGGTAAATAATCTTGACGAAGGACGCCAGAATGAATGAAGCGGGGGAAAGAGTGACGACTTACCCAGCTTGGGGGGTTGTACATAGAAAAACCATCCCGCGGTTTAATAAGAAGGAATTCTTCTTCTTCTTCTCCTTTATACAAATCGAACAATATCCTCGCCAGAGCAGTGGCGGGGTCCGGACCCTTACAACCACTGCAGGTGGCATCATCTTCCCCGTTGTAGTGCCACATGGGCTTCCCCCGATACTGAAGCGGCTGCACTCCCCGCATTATGCATATTGCCATAACCTCAACTATTGTCTGCCCTGATTTGGCCAGCAACTTTATCCTCCTCATCAGGAAATGTATTTCTCTGGTATCCTCCTCTTGGGGGCCCCGAGGGCGCCAACTTCGGCGTGCCTTCGACGGAGCATTGCTGAACTCAGGGAGACCTGTCCGGACTGGATCCGGAAGGGGAACGTCATCGACATAAAACCACTCCGAGGGCCAGTTCTCCGGTGCCTTCTTGGGAGTATCGGATAGGTATCCGGTCTCGGCGACGTGCCATACTTCAGCTCCGCCCACTTGACATATGGATTCCCCCTGGTTGTGAGGGACAAGGCAGAACAACTTCTTCCATAACCCGAAGTGAGCCTCGCAGCCCAGAAATAGTTCACAAAGGGCGACGTATCCTGCTATGTACAGCACGGAGGCAGGGGTGAAGTTGTACAACTGGAGGCCGTAGAACTCCAGGAGCCCGTGAAGGAATGAGTGGATTGGAAACCCGACGCCTCTTAGCAGATGCGGGATGAGGCATATTCGCTCCCCCGGGGATGGATTAGGAGATCTCTCCACTTGCTCCCCGCCATTATAGGTGGCTAGTCCGGATCAGATGGGGACCATGAACGTCGGTGGAAGAAACCCCTGGGTCTGCAGCTTTATTAAGCGGTTTTGAGGAACGGAACATTCTTCCCAATCACCTAGCCTAGAGCTATGGGAGTGAGAGGAGGAGCTGCGGCGACCGGCCATGCTGGAATGATTTTTGGGCACGCTCTGTCGGATGCTCGCTCAAGGGAAGAGGGTGGAGCTTGGATCTGAGAATCCCCGTCCCTTCAAATAGACGGTTTTTGTTTGCAAGACCGAGGGGCAAATGCAAAAATGCCCCGGCTCCTCATATTCGCTCGACACGTGGAGATGGTCATTATTGAAGCACAGAAGCCGAGGAGTACAACATTGATGGGAAGCCGGACACCATTCGTTACAACAGGTACTTTGGAGTATTCGGAGATGGAACCCGCCTTGCAATGCCGAAGACAAACTGCACGCCGGACTCATCGTCATTGAAGCCTGGTTCAGGGGCTACTGAGGGAGTCCTGGATTAGGGGGTATCCGGATAACTGGACTATATACTTTGGCCAGACTGTTGGACCATGAAGATACAAGACTCAAGACTTCGTCCCGTGTCCGGATGGGACTCTCCTTTGCGTGGAAGACAAGCTTGGCAATCCGGATATTAGATTTCCTTCTTTCTAACTAACTCCATGTAAACCCTAGCCCCCTCCGGTGTCTATATAAACTGGAGGGTTTAGTCCGCATGAGGACGATCACAACATTCATAATCATCATAGGCTAGCTCTTAGGGTTTAGCCTCTATGATCTCGTGGTAGATCAACTCTTGTAATACTCATATCATCAAGATCAATCAAGCAGGAAGTAGGGTTTTACCTCCATCGAGAGGGCCCGAACATGGGTAAACATTGTGTCCCTTGCCTCCTATTACCATTAGCCTTAGACGCATAGATCGGGGCCCCCTACCCGAGATCTGCCGGTTTTGACACCGACAGTGGGCCCCTCGAGGCTCCCCCGACCGACTTCTTTCACCTATATAAGTCCACGTACCCTAAAACATCGACGAAGAAGATAGATCGGGAGTTCCGCCGCAGCAAGCCTCTGTAGCCACCAAAAACCTCTCAGGAGCCCGTTTCAGCACCCTGCCGGAGGGGTATCCCTCACCGGTGGCCATCTTCATCATCCCGGCACTATCCATGATGAGGAGGAAGTAGTTCACCCTCAGGGCTGAGGGTATGTACCAGTTGCTATGTGTTTGATCTCTCTATCGTGTTCTCTCTATGGCACGATCTTGATGTATCGCGAGCTTTGCTATTATAGTTGGATCTTATGATGTTTCTCCCCCTCTACTCTCTTGTGATGAATTGAGTTTTCCTCTTCAAGTTATCTTATCGGATTGAGTCTTTAATGATTTGAGAACACTTGATGTATGTCTTGCCATGCTTATCTGAGGTGACAATGGGATATCATGTGCCACTTGATGTATGTTTTGGTGATCAACTTGTGGGTTCCGCCCATGAACCAATGCATAGGGGTTGACACACGTTTTCGTCTTGACTCTCTGTAGAATCTTTGGGGGCACTCCTTCAAGTACTTTGTGTTGGTTGAATAGATGAATCTGAGATTGTGTGATGCATATTGTATAATCATGCCCACGGATACTTGAGGTGACAATGGAGTATCTAGGTGACATTAGGGTTTTGGTTGATTTGTGTCTTAAGGTGTTATTCTAGTATGAACTCTATGATAGATTGAGCGGAAAGAATAGCTTCATGTTATTTTACTACGAACTCTTGAATAGATAGAACAGAAAGGATAACTTTGAGGTGGTTTCGTACCCTACCATAATCTCTTCGTTTGTTCTCCGCTATTAGTGTCTTTGGAGTGACTCTTTGTTGCATGTTGAGGGATTGTCATATGATCTATCTATGTTATTATTGTTGAGAGAACTTGCACTAGTGAAAGTATGAACCTTAGGCCTTGTTTCCTATCATTGCAATACCGTTTACGCTCACTTTTATCATTAGTTACCTTGCTGTTTTTATATTTTCAGATTACAAAAACCTATATCTACTATCCGTATTGCACTTGTATCACCATCTCTTCGCCGAACTAGTGCGCCTATACAACTTATCATTGTATTGGGTGTGTTGGGGACACAAGAGACTCTTTGCTATTTGGTTGCAGGGTTGTTTGAGAGAGACCATCTTCATCCTACGCCTCCTACGGATTGATAAACCTTAGGTCATCCACTTGAGGGAAATTTGCTACTGTCCTACAAACATGTGCACTTGCAGGCCCAACAAAGTCTACAAGAAGAAGGTTGTGTAGTAGACATCACATCACCATTTCCTCTTCAAGGGAAAACCAATGCAAGCTCAAGAGTTAGCAGGCTAACCCATGTAGGTATTGAAAGTGCAACTCACTCCAATGGATTGCTCCAAATGATATACATCAACTTTGATCATCCACATCTTCAACACCTACATGAAGTCATCATCGACAAACCCAAGGTTAGTTCATCCCCCTAAAAGGGGATATCACATCTAGGGGGAGCTTTACTCTAAGAATTGAGCTAAGGCAACTCTAATGGTGTGAACACAACAATGCTTTATGTAAAAGTGGTAACCCCACTTGTGCTTGAACGATGAGTATGACCTATGATCAAATGTTCTCATTTTACTCCTAAGTCAATATACTCATATATAGATGACCTAGTCATCACCAATTGCTTGATAGATGCTAGAGTGTTTGTGCATGCTTTGCCACATATTTCATTTGCTATCTTGTTGTGTGAGCATGTTGGTTGCATAATTTTCTCCATTCGAGGACATCCATTTGTTGTTTTGATTGTTTGGTCTCTTCTTTTGCCAAATGGATGGACAAGAATGTCTAAGTATTTCCTCTAGCTATCTATGCTTTTCTCATCTCAAACTCTATTCATGCTACATCACAAAGTTCGATCTAAGTCAGATTCGACCCCTTTGGGTGAGGAGCACTCGGAGCCACCGATTCATCATAGACTTAAACTTCCAAAACCTCTTGATGCATCTCGGTCTGGCCGATTCATTCCTTTCAGTCACACTGAGTTCATTAAGTTGATCTAGGTTTCAATCTTGGTGTAACAGATTTGAACACTTTGGTCTCACTGAGTTAAAGTAACCGCTTGCGATTTTGCATCTCGGTGCCACCGAGTTGTTCCACTCGGTCTCACTGACAGGGTCTGGATATATATACCCACGGGTCGAATTTTTGAAAATTTCTCCGAAAACCCTTCGCCCGCGCTGTCCAGCTCTGCCGACTCCAGGTCTCCGGATCATCGCCTCCATCGCCAGCGTCCTCCTGCCGCTGGTCTCCGCCGACTCCAGGTCTCTAGATCATCGCCTCCGTCGCCAGTGTCCTCCTGCCGCTGGTCTCTGCCGCCATCAACGGGATCTCCTCCGCCGTTGTCGCCGTAGAGAACTCACCACCAAGTTAGGGTATGAGTTTGATCCTTTGTGCTTTCTCACTCCGATTCTTAGCACAAAGATAATGCCATGATTCTTGCCATGATTGAAACTATTCTATCCAGCAAAAACCTCCTTTGGATTAGATATGATTTGAAAGTTTAGGGTTAGGCTTCCGCCGATTTCATCTCGGACCAACTGAGTTGTAGAAATCGGTCCCACCGATTTGGCCTAGGCCATTGCACTGTGACTTTCAATCTGACCAAAACTCGCAAATCAGTGTGACCGAGTTTAGAACTTTGTGAAGCCCTAGCAATATTAGTGTCACCGAACTATGCCTCGATTTGACCGAGTTCACTGGTTTAGACACTGAATGTTGCTTCGGTGTCACCGAGTTCAGCAAATCGGTAGCTCTGAAATGACTTCAGTAGAAAATTAAAACTAAGTTTTTGACTCGTTTGTTTTGCAATATCTCTGCACTTTGTGATGCTCATTCACTCTATCTCATCTATATCTATTCACAGGGTTAGCTTTTAGCTTGCAGCATGAATGACAACAGTGACAGCTAGAATATGTTAGAGGAACAGGTTTAGATGAGTGAGGGCACCAGTCCCTCTGAGAGCAGTCAATATGATGGGAGAAGAAGCACTCCCAGCAACCTGACAAAAGTTGCAACTAGGCAGAGGAAGAAGAAGACATCTGATTCTGAGGATGAAGATTTTGTGATTGATGAGGAAGTCTCTTCCAAGAGGAAAGGAGACAAGAAGGATACTGGCATTGCTGCAAATCTCAAGCCAGGATCAAAGATAAAAGCTCCAGCAAGAAGACTTCCCATGTCCAAAGCCAAAGCCTCAACCCAAGAGACCATGGTGTTCACTCTTGAACCCAAGGAGGCTAGTTAGGGCAAGAAGAGGAAGGAAGGGTCAAGAAGACAATGGCCAGAGTCATTGGGAGATCTTCAATGATCAAAGACCCAACTGAAGATGAAGAGCAAGAGGAGCCTCCTGCCAAGGCTCAAAAACTGATGGGGGGTACAATCAGATCAGGGGCTACTCCTTCAAAGCCCAAATCTGCCCCCAAGGCTGCTGCTCAAGCCCCAAAGAGATCCACCAGAAACATATCAGCTGCTAAAAATAACAAGGCCCCAGTGCCTGAAATGGAAGAAGAAGAAGAAGAAGATGAGCAAGTGCTCAGAAAGTTGAAGCCCAAGATTCTTGATCACAATGACACTCACCCTGTTATTGAAAACATGAAGCTCAGGAAGGATGCAGGTCTCAGGCTATGGAGGAAGAATGACCCATATGCCATTAGAAGGAGAACAGCTGTTGACTATAGGTTCCACACAATGGAACAACAAGACTTCTATGAGACTGTGCTGCCTGACAAGAAGCCTATAGTCAGTGACATGAGATGGGTCGACTGGGAGTACATTGATAGCAATGAAGATCACTTCCCAGGAGTCCATGAGAGCTTCAGATTAACAAGGGTTGATGCATTTGTTGGCCAGAAGTTAACAAAATTGAATGATGAGTTGATCATGCAGTTCTACTCCATAGCATACTTTTACCCCGATGGTAAAATTGTGTGGATGACAGAGGGTACCAGGTGCCAATCAACTGTGGCTGAGTGGGAAAAGCTGATAAATGCCCCAGAAGAGCTTGATGATGATACAGATGTGTATGCTAAGCCAAGGAAGGGACATGACTCCATGGCACATATGTACAAGGAAATCCCAGCTTGTGCCTTGGACACCCACAGGTTTGGGTATGTTTATTATCTGTTGTTAGGTCTACCAACAATCAACACAATTGTCGGACACACCTTGCTGCCCAAGTCTGGAGATGACATGATGATCAGAGGGCATTCAATAAATCTACTTCATATGTTTGATGTGCCTGAAAAGTTCAAGGTGATGACATTGATTGTTGAGACAATCAAGAGGACTACTGCAGACCAGAAGAGATCATGTGGCTATGCTCCACAAATCCAGATGCTCATCAACTCCAAGATGGGTAAGAGCATGTATCTTATGGACAAGGAACATCTTCCCCTGCTGCCAGAGTTTGAAGCTAATGTGGTTGTCATAGATCCATCACATCCCATATTTGTGCAGGCTCAGGAGAAGAAAGAGAAAGCTAGAGCTGAGAAGTCAGCCAAGATTCCAAGTGCAGAAGAAGCTTCTCAAGTATTCCTGAAATCCAAGCAAGATCAACTGGGCTATCTCATTCAAGCAACCTTGAGGATTGAGAAAGGGTTGGCAACCCTTACTCGGAACCAAGAGAGTCTAGAGAGGATCATTGAGATTAAATTCTATGATCTAGACTTGAAGGTCACAGAGATTCAGATTGCAGTTGAGCAACTCCAGGATGAAGCATAAGAGAGAAGAGGGAGAGCTACTACAGATGCCTTTTAGAGAGTGCCAAGGGGACAAAGATCTAAAGCTGTGCCAGCCATTGACACCAGGGCAACTACATCAGCACCAGTAGCTACAGCCTCTGTTGCTCCACCACTTGCAACTCCACCAGCTCCTCAGACCTCTTTGGATGCATTCATCGCAGGACTCCTCTCCACGCCACCTTCTCACTCTGGAGCTCCCAAAAATTGTGCTTAGAGCCACATAGCACTATGAATTTTCAAGATTTTTGGTAACTTGTTGCCAAAGGGGGAGAAAGTGTATAGATCATAGGCTGAGAGAGAGAGAGAGAGTGCTTGCTTCTTTTGCCTCTTTTTGCTACTCCATTTGCTTTGCTTGTTTGGTTGAGACAATATTTAATGATTGTGTGTGAGATACTCTTATGATCGTATGTTTGATCATATCATACTTTAATGCTTGTGCTTAATGATGATATTCGTATCTTATGTATGATCATTCATATCTTATTTCGGTGATGAGTTCATATTCCATATTCTATCATTTTGAGCGCTCCACCAAGATATATGTGACATGGAAGAGTGACCCATAATCCTAATTGAGTGTGCATTTGCATTCAAAAGCAAATTTAAATAATGCACAAATTTAGGGGCAGCTCTTGCTTATCACATACTTCTCAAAGCGACGATGTATTTCATTTATATTACCATTTTTCGAAGCTTTGACCAATATGTTGTCATCAATTACCAAAAAGGGGAACATTGAAAGTGCAACTAATCCCCGAGTGGTTTTGGTAATTCATAACAACATATAGCTCATTGAATTAATACTCTTTTAAGATCAATGTTTCAGAAAGTTCAATGATTGGTATGGCATGGACTAGAGATGTGGACCCCTCAAAATGCTAAGGACACATATTGGCAAAAGCTCAAGACTCTACCTTTTATTTTAGTGATCCAAGATCATGTTGAGTCTATAGGAAAGCCAATACTATTAAAAGGGGATGAGGTGTTCCTTAATGGCTTGCTTGCTCAAAATGCTTAGTGATATGCTTCAAAATTCCTCAACCACTTTCTCATTTCCACATATGTCCTAAACCTAAAGTCAAACTTGGCCCCACTGATTTGATCTATCTACCACCGAGTTCACTTGACATGGCCATATCCACAAACCCTAATCAGTTCAGTCTTACCGATAGGGATCTCGGTCTCACCGAGATGGGAATGCAAACTTTGTGTTTCCCTTCATACCGTTTCGGTCTAACCAAAGTGAGCGATCGGTCTCACCGAGTTGGCATTGCAAACTCTCTGTTTCCCTTTTGTAACGTTTCGGTCTAACCGAGATGAGCGATCAGTCCCACCAAGTTTGCCTGACCAAGTCTCTATTTTCTTATTACTGAAACCGGTCTCATCGAGTTCATGTGGTCGGTCTCACCGAGATGAGGTTTTGCCCTAACCCTAGCGCATCGGTCTCACTGAGTTGATGTTGTTGGTCCCACCGAAATGCCTAACATTCACATTTTGAACCAAGTCGGTCTGACCGAGTATAACCATTCGGTCCCACCGAGTTTGGGAATTTGTGTGTAACTGTTAGATTTTGTGTGGAGGCTATATATATACCCCTCCACCCCCTTATCCATCAAAGAGAGAGAGAGCCATCAGAACGTGCCTACACTTCCACTACTCATTTTCTGAGAGAGAACCACCTACTCATGTGTTGAGACCAAGACATTCCAATACAACCACAAGAATATTGATCTCTAGCCTTCCCCAAGTTGCTTTCCACTCAAATCATCTTTCCACCATAGCCAAATCTGTGAGAGAGAGTTGAGTGTTCTGGAGACTATCATTTGAATCACAAGAGCAAGGAGTTCTACATCAACACGCCATCTATTACCTTTTGGAGAGTGGTGTCTCCTAGATTGGTTAGGTGTCACTTGGGAGCCTCTGTCAAGACTGTGGAGTTGAACCAAGGAGTTTGTAAGGGCAAGGAGATCGCCTACTTCGTGAAGATCTACCCTAGTGAGGCAAGTCCTTCGTCGGCGATGGCCATGGTGGGATAGACAAGGTTGCTTCTTCATGGACCCTTCGCGGGTAGAGCCCTCTGTGGACTCGATCAGCCATTACCCTTCATGGGTTGAAGTCTCCATCAACGTGGATGTACAATAGCACCACCTATCGGAACCACGCCAAAAATCTCCATGTCTACATTGCGTTTGCTCCCTCCAAACTCCTCCCATTTACCTTCATATGCAATGATTTACATTCTACTGCTATACACTTAGAATTGCATGTGTAGGTTGTTTGCTTGACTAGTGTTAAGTTGCTAAAATCTGCCAAAACTTAAAATTAGGAAAAGGCTAGATTTGTATTTGGTCAAGTAGTCTAATCACCCCCCCCCCTCTATACATACTTTTGATCCTACAACGATTGATGCATCGGAGGCGACTCAGGAAGCCGAGATAGCAGAGTTGGACTGTAAGGAGGAGTCTGCTGAGGATTCGGCTGAGTCTGCTGAGGCGGCGTCCAGTTTGGAAGCTTGACGTTATCCTTTCTCCATAGACAGGTACTCCTTAAGGCATTTTCTAGAAGAATCTCCCCTTCACCTGTAGGGTACTCAAGCTCCAGTCCCTCAAATATGTCCATTATTCCATCCACCTCGACAATAGCAAAGCCATGTGGAATTGGACGGCAATGGAAAGTTCCCTCAGCTCAAGGAGGTAAGACAGAGCCGACTGCCACCTTCAAGGTCTGGTTATGGCATTTTGCCATTCGCACACAATGTTCATTCTCTGTGATATTATCCACGGGGTAGTGAGGAGTCGTGATATCTGGCTGAATGAGCTTCGTGGAAGCCATGCTGCTTCTCCACTAAGATGGTGGGGTAGCTTCGGGGGCAGTGTCGAATGAAGGATTTTCGTGCCGCTGAGATGGTTGGCCGGTAGCTCGCTGGCTCTCAAATTCCTCTAGTTTCGCTAATCTTTCATTGATCTTCTGCATTTCGCTTTCTTCCTCTATCTTCTTTCTTTGTCGGCGTCTATAACCACCACTGTCGGGAAACCCATGCACCCACAGAACAGAGCCTGATGTGCCTCGTGTTCATCCAGGGTGTTCAGGATTCCCAAGGGCCTTGGATAGCTTGTCCTTCTCTCTATCAAGATGGAACATCCCTTCCTGTGCTTCTTTGATTGCTTCCTCAATCTTTTTGACAGGTATTGCAAGTTGAGCTTTTGTTAAACGACACTTCCCTGATTCTGGGTCCAAAGTTCCCCCAACCCCGAAGAACCAAGTCATTGCCCGATTTGGCCAGTGCAATGTCGCTGGTTGGACCCCTTTAGCAAGCAGGTCTTGCTTAGCTTTGTCCCACGTAGGCCGGGATTTGTTGTAGCCACCTGACCCCATAACATGGTGATACTTCTTCTTTGCATCATTTTGCTTATTTATCTGTGACCTTTGCTTACCCTTCTTTGATTTCTTGTAGGCCACAAATGCGGGCCAGTGATCTTTTATGTTCGCATATTGACCAGTGAATTCTGGAGTCTTGTCTTTGTCTACAAACTTTTTGTTCAAATCTTTCTTCCAGTTCTTGAATAGTTCTGCCATCTTATTAAGAGCAAAAGCCTTGATCTTCGGGAGAATAACTGGCTTATTCGGATCCTCCTCTAGAGGTAGGCTGAAATTTGTCATCAGCGAGTTCCAAAGATCACATTTATGTCTATCGTGGACATAAGAAACTTCAGGGTCCTTCTTCTTATTCCATTCTTGGATGCTGATCGGGACGTTGTTCCTAACAATAACTCCGCATTGATGTATAAATATGTCCTTGGTCCTCTTGGGAGCAATCGGTTGTCCATTTGGAGTGACTTCTTCGATCGTGAACCTTTCATCCTGGCCCAACCTTTTCTTCAGGCCTCGTCTCCTTACTAAAGTTAGGCTCAATTCGGAGGGCAATAAAAGAAGAAAGAAGCGTCAATATATGTACATACAAAACAATTAACGCATCTAGTTAGTAGAGGCTTAATATATATATACCTCACTGAACTTTGCTATAGTTAAGGCTCCTTCCTCCCCCATTTGATCACCGGAGTCGTCATGATCTCCTTCCTCCTCCATTCGATCACCGGAGCCGTCATGATCTCCTTCCTCCTCCATTGGATCACCGGAGCCTTCATCCTGTCTTTCATCACCATCGATGTCGTTGAGAAACGACAAGGTGATATCACCTCTGTCACTGATTATATCCCCTAACAACTCTTCTTTTTCTAAGTCTATGTCCATAGTTTCTACAAATATTACAACATGACAATATACAACCATGAGAGATGGATTAGTGGAAAACATGGACTTAATCACAACAAGGAATCATATGCATATGAGCAATGGATTAGTGGCAACCATCATGCAAAGTTCACAAGTTTTATAACAGTTAGTTTCAGACGATCGTCAAGGACTCCTCCCCCCTCATGTCAATTGAGTCATCCTATATTTCGAGAGAGGATGCTTTGGACCGCCTCTCTCATGGTCATCAAGGATACTTGCGGACCCCCCCCCCCATGTCGAAGTTATCGGGGATAAGTTGAATTCCCGTGAGAGTTAGGGGTGTTCTAACGCGGCACTACACGATATAGGTGAAGGGGGATAACATCCGGGAATGTTTTCCTGAAATCTGCATTTTCGGACAGATGAAACAGAGGGGGACGGTTCCAGGTTTGCTATCCTAGCTGCTTGTGACAGACGAACGGAAGGCATATTCGGATTCGTCATATATAAATTATTTTCATTGGAGTTATGGTTAATTTTGTACGAATTTCTAAAGTTTTACCAATATCCTAAAAGTTCCTAGAATTCTGCTAAGTCTCTGCTAGAGTCTATTAGCTTGCTCAAAACTTTGTTTCAAGTGTCATTTGATACAAAAAATTCTAACTTTGTTACAAACATATGAACATTTTCTATATACATCAATCCATCCATACATACATATATACATACATACATGGACAAAACAATCTATGAACATAAAAAATTAAGAAAGAAATTCTATGAACATAGAAAATTCTAACTTTGTTACAAACATGTGAACATATGAACATGGGAGACCGACCTGAAGAAAAAGATTGCATGTGTGCGACGGATAATGCCGACTGGTAGTGTGTGTGCATGCATGCACGAGAGAAAGTTAGTGGTACAATTATAAAGAGAAGACGACTGTGTGGGTGTAAAAGACTAGGTGAGGTCATAATCAATGTAAAGTTGAATTCAAATATTTGAATAAGAGATCATGATGTTTGAAACCCATGCATGCATGAATATAACTGAGATCTGCACGGTGTGGTTTGGAAACGAGCATGTTGTAATGTATACACATTGAACAAGGTCAGACTTATTTGAATTTGAGATACCGATGGCAGACATCGTTTGGCCACATTGCATCCGTGCATGGACACACTATTCTAATTGGAGATGATGGGTGGCTTTCGCATCACATATCTATATCTATACCCCTATATATATTATATTTTATATTTTTTTATATAGTGTGTGATAACTTTAACTTTGAAAGATGATCGTTGGATGAGGCCAATCCGATGGTGCAGAGATGGCAAATTTGAGCACTACTGGCCATTGGATATCATCTAGATTCCACCAGATTTTGCCACATTTACAATCTAGAAGACTCCATGGTTGAACTTAAGCATAATGCACAAACCTCAAAACACAAGCACTTCTTCTTTGTTCTAGAATCTTCCGTATCAGAATTGCCCAAATGCTTTTCTACATGATTTGCCATTATTTGTTTTTACTTTATGCCTTACAACGCACAATTCCATGAATCTTAAAATAGATTAGCATTCTTATAAAAACTAGATGATTTTGAATGAAATGAACTATAAGAATTAAATGAACATCTACATCATGCCTATATGACTCAAAGCTTACATGCTATAATGTGGTATTTATTCATAATTTGCTTGCCAAATCTCATGCGTGCAATGCACATGTACCTTACTAGTCTAAATGGTGTTTGTGTGTGTGTTGTGCGTGTTAAACACATTGTACGTAGTATATCATACATGGTTTAGATTCTGGACATCTAGCTAGAGCATACATATACTATGATTTGAATTAAACACAAAATGGATACATATATTTGAATTTGAGACCGTATGTACATGTAGTTTGTATTTATGTAGGAATTTACTTCTCCTATATTCATGTCATGTGTTGTGAAGATAATATTTAGATGGTTGTATAACTAACCCGAGTACAATCCCATTCAAACATGGAAAATGTACTCAAATTTAGTCCATATGCTAGACAACACACATTGTTTTTTTATTGCTGAGGGAAGTGCAAATTGTTTTGGGACTGTACATGTTATGTTTGTTGTCCCGATTTTTTTTAGTTTTTTTGTTGTATTTGAATGCATTTCTAGTAATATAGTAAACCGGGACATGGCTCTGTCTAATGATGAGGTGCGAATTGTCTTTTTTTGGGGTACATGTTAAGCTTGTTCTCCCAAAATTTCAAGCCGCGCCTTGTTATGCCGAAATTTCAAGCTAGCGTCTTTGTCTATCGTGCTGCAAAACTCCCGCCTCTTCAACCCGCGCCTTGTTACCCCGAAATATTTAAGATATATCCTTGTCTTGTTGTGCTCCGACAACTCCCTCCATCTCAACCCGTGCCTTGCTATTCCAAAATTACAACGTGCGCAAAAACTCCCACCTCCGGTGAAATCCCGACACGCGAAATGCCTGTGATACCCCTGAACCGAAAGAACCGCCTCTAAATGGTGGGTGTACTTTCATAACTTACCCCACATTTTGTACAAGCATGTCCCTAAGCCATGGTTCCCCACTCCCATCCCATCCGCCCACATTCATACACAGATGCCGTGAAATCCCGCGAAGCCCCACACACTCCTCCGTCGGCCACCCAGCCGGAGCCTCTTCCCCGACGATGTTGTCCACAGCTACACCTCGGCATCCCTCATCCACCGTACCGGATGAGGATCCGTCGTCGATCTCATCGTCCTGCCGGTTCAGCCACCCCGTCCTCCACCTCCAAGGAGCTGCCCCGATGTTCCCCTCGTCTTTCGCACCACCTCCATTCCCACACTGATGTCTTCACCTGCACCACCCGAAGAGCATCATCATCACAGTTTCCTCAGATGAAGCTGCGGCTTACTCGGCGCCACTAAAGAGGTTGTACACTAATCGCTGCATTTTCTTCTTGATTCGATCTCACGGTGCTGCCGGCGCTCGGTCCTGAGCCGACACAACACGGCTCCATCCATGGCGGCGTCGCCGGCCACTTCCTCCACGACGTCGCTCCCTCGGCGGCGACATCCACATCAGTAGGAGTTGTTGCTGCTTTAGCTCTTGCTCGCGCTGCTGCTCTACTCTTGCTCTCGGTCCTGCCTGGTCTGCTCTTGCTCTTGCTCTTGCTCGCGATGCTGCTCTCGCTCTTGCTCTTGCTTGCAATGCTGCTCCGATTTAGCTACACTTCAGTCGACTGAATCGACTTTTGGGTCATTCGATTTTCAGGGGGTGGGGGGCTCGCCGGAGTTAAGGAAGAACCAGTCACAGCGGGGAGGGGGCTCATCGGAGAGGTACCCCACTATCTATCTTAGGATTCAGGGTGGGGCGGTGGTCGCCAGGGTGGTGGGGCGGTGGCGTGGGGATCTCCAGAGAAAAAGCTCAGCACGAGGGAGGGGGGCTAAAGGGATGGCCGGGGCGGCGGCGGACTGGCGGTGGGAAGTGTTTTAGGGGAGGGAAGGGAGGCGTACCGCCGGCCGCGGGCGACGGGGGGCGGCTGTTTGGCTGGTGGTGGCTGGCGGCTCACGGGGGTGAAGGTTGAAGATGAACTGCAGACCCTTGATTTCGTATCCAACGGCTACAAAATCGATTGACCAAAGATGAAAAAGTCAGTCGACTGACATGTAGCCTCACCTCTAGTGCATTCAGTTTCGACAGCAAAATTCAGTTTCGACAGCAAAATTCAGTTTCGACAGGTAAGTTCAGTTTCAACAGTTAGTTCAGTTTTGACAGTTAAATTCAGTTTCGACAGTTAAGTTCAGAGATGAGCGGCTGATGTATTTTACATCTAGCACTTTGTGGTTATGTATTTTACGTCATCTATTGGAGATGCTATTAGAATTCCACTCAGGTTAACGTTGTCTCTCTTGTCCTACTTCAGCCTCGATGTCGTACAACTCACCGGAGTTGCTCCAACGATGAAACCCTCCATCACAGCGGAGCAGTATCTCGGGCTCCATCTCCAGACACCTAAGATCTTCTTCCCCTCCTCCGACAGCCAAGTCAGCCACAGCATCCTCACCGGCCAACCTTATCACGCTGAGATCGACATGGCTTTGCCAAAGAGGTTGTACACTTGTTGCATCTCTTTTTTACTCTAAATGTTATATATATTGACCACTGAGAACACGTAGTAATGTGAAATACGATTATTTTATCCTACTATATGACAAGCAGTGAGGTACCAGGCAACTTAGCTATCCATGATGGACTCTCTTGAACGCCATCATTATTTATCTCTGCGTGTTTGAGCTGTGCATTTGTCGATGGGCCTAGGAGTTGATCTAGTAGGGCAGTGGCCTGGGTCCAAAGTAATAGAAGTAGCACAAAAACATTTTTTAGTGTAGGCTTTTCCTTGCTCAAGGCTGCCTACTAGAATTGCCAGTGCTTGAAAGGAAAAGTAAATGAAGAACATAGGAATTGGAAAGTTTCCTATGGTACTACTATTCATGAATTTGGTTCAAAGGAATGGAGCAAAGGAAAACTGTAGGATTTGTTCCTTTAGTGTCTCCTTGAAAGAAAAACCGTAGGGATTTTAATTTCCACTTGTCCTCCTTTTCAAATTCCTATTCATGAAGCACAAGACTAAGAGATAGTAGCATAATAGCATTATAACCGTACATTTTCTTGTGGTTTGACTTAATCTCACCATGCTTCTTTGCATCCTGTGATCTTTCAATTCTTGTGAATCAAACACCCAGATTGGCAGAAATCCTGTGTTTCTAAATTCTCTGTTTTGCACATGCATTCTTATCATATTCATGTCTATTTCCTATCCCTGCATTGTTAGAATCCTCAAATTCAAACAAGCCCTTACACAATTACTTTTGTTATAGATATCTGTCAAAGAAAACCTTGTGTGGTTTGTCCTTCTCCTATGGCATTGTGTTCCACCCCAGCTCAGCTGCTCCAACGACGGAAGGGATCACCACAGCAGGGATCCGCTCTCCAGATTGTCTTTCGCCGCCTCAGATCTTCTTCCCCGCCACCGGCAGCCACGACAACTGCATTACCATCATCAACTGAGCAGATGACCTTGAGGACTACATGTGTCCGCAAGAGAGGTCGCACTCTTCCATGTCTACTTAAGTTATGCATCGCTTAATATGATGGCATGCTACTTTATCGTCGTGTTCACCTATTAGACTCCGAGTCAGGTCCAAACTAGTGCTGAAACTTGAGTTTTTAAATGGTTGTGGGGTACATATTGGGGCAGCAATCAGTACTATATGTCTACTATCTGGTTAATCTCGGGTGTCTACTATGAGTTTCATGTTGTGTGCAAACAAACATTAAAGGAGCCATTATTCGTATTTTTTAACTAAAGCTATTATCTGCCTGCTATCATTGGTGTTGGGTCTATCCACAGTTTGCTACCATCACTCTGGATTTGTGCATGCACTCCTTACATAATATCACTATGTTTTATTCCTAGGCATGTCAGTTATTGTACACAATGGAACTGAACATGTAGAGCAAAAGAGACGAGCCTTGTGTGGCAATAAAATTTCATGCAAAATGTCGCTCCATGGTGGGCGCAAAGGCAGCCCCCCTCCACCCATTTCGGATCATAATCAAGAGGAAGATAACTATTTTGAGGGGGATTCAGAAGGAGAAGACCACTCCTATTTGCCCCCTGAGGTCTTCGCTCTAACTTGGCATGCTGATGTTGGTAATATCATGCATATGGTGCCTTGCATTACTTACTGTATACATCAAAGATGTCATCTGCTTAGTTTAGACATGCTTTGTGTCAATGCCATTTGTTTAGTTTTTTTATCGTATATGTGAATCATGCAATGCCATCTTGTTTAGCCAGGCATCATATATGTGAATTTTGCAATGCCACCCTGGTTAGCCAGTCATCTTATATGTGAATTATATCATGCCATCATTATTTTATTACGTGTTAAATTTGTCAACAATTTTAGTACATTCAATTACTCTTCCTGTGCACCAGCCATTCGACACGGTCATGGAAAAATCTAGAGTGGAAACAAGGTCTTCATAGCAGACAATGCTATCTGACGTAGCACATGTCTTGCTAGTTATGGATAGATCCTCAGAGAAGGATTCAGAGATAGATGACCAGTCCTATCCCCCCCCCCCCGAGGTGCATGCTCTAACTTGGCAGGGTTATGTTGCTCAGATCGTGCGTATGGTATCTGGCATTGCTATGTCATTTGCTTAGTTTAGATATGCTTTGTGTGAATGCCACCTGTTCAGTGTCTAGTTACCATATATGTGAATTATGCAATGCCATCTTGTTTCAAGACATTATATATGTGAATTATGCAATGCTATCTTGTTGCAAGGCATTATGTATGTGAATTATGCAATGCCATGTTGTTTAGCCAAGCGTCATATATGTGAATTATATCATGCCGTCCTTTTTTTGTATTTCTCATTGCATTTGTCGACAATGTTTGTATATTCAACTGCTCTTCCTGTGCATCGGCCATTTGAGTTGGTGATGGAGAAATCTGGAGTGAAAACAAGGTGTTCAAAGCAGACAATGCTACCTACTGAAGCAGATATCTTGCTGGTTGTAGATAGCTCTTCAGAGGAGGATTTAGAGGCAGATGACCAGTCCTGTTATCCCCCTGAGGTGTATGCTCAAACTTGGCAGGGTTATATTACTCATATCATGCATATGTTATATTGCAATGCTTAGTTTTTACATCATATACACAAATATTGGATGCCATCTCCTTAGTTGACACATCATATATGCGATTGCCCTATGCTCACTTGCTTAGTATATAAATCATATAGTTGAATTATATCATGCCATGATGTTTACATAGACAACATGTATCTGAATTATGGCATACCAACCCATTTTCTAAAGACATAATATAGTTATATCATCTCATCTTGTTTACATAGTCATCATATTTTGAATTATGTCATTCTATCCGTGAATTATATCATGCCATCATGTTTCCATCGACGACATGTTTGTGATTTATGGCATGCCAACCACTTTAATAGACACACTGTATAGCTATATCATGTCATCATGTTTACATAGTCATCATATTTTGAAGTATTTCATTCTATCCTGTTTAGTTAGCCATCATACATGTGAAATTGTGTTATGATATCCTGTTTAATTAGCCATCATATATGTGAAATTATGTCCTGCTATTCTGTTTGGTTAGACAACATAAATGTGAATTATTTCATGCCCTATTTTCTTCCCTACTATCCATTGCACATGTATATCTTACAATGTCTGTACATTCAATTACTTATCTTGTTTATCAATCATTTCAACTCGAGGGGGTGATGTCAGTATCTGTGGGAGTAAAAACATGGTCTTCAGAAAAGATCGTGCTACCTGTCAATGCAGATAGAACCACGTTGTACTTGCCCAAGAACTAGCCCCACCACACATAACCCAGACTCACGCAGATTGTACCCCTACCCAGTTGGACAGAGAACCAGCTACACCTCTTCTAACCCCAACCCCAGCAGATAGTAACCCAGTTCCCGTTGACACAGCATCGTCTCCACCATAGAGCACCCAAACATGAGCAGTTAGTAAGGCAACTGCAGTGCCCAAAGCACGAGGACCACCACTCTGAACCCCAAGTCAACGCTTAAAGCAGAAGAAGAATTGTTCTCAGGTCAGGTTCCATTGCTATGGTTCATACTACTTTGCTCTTGGATCACTTTATTTACTCATACCAACTAATTTCAAATTTGAAGGATGCAATTGAAACTCCAATGGCGCAACAGGTATGTTTTAAACCTGTTTCTTTAACGTGTTTGCTGTTGTAACTTGCTCTATGTTAATTTCAGTTTCAATTGAATAAACAGTTATGTTCTCATGCCATGCACATTACAAGTGTTGTTATTGTTGTGTAGTTTCCCACACTTATATTCTGTCTATGCTGCTTTGTCTAAAATAGATATGATTCAAATTGTATCTATCTTGATTTGGCAACACACACTAGAATGATATAGACCATACAATGACCATACTACATAGATATATGTTTGTTTCATGATGTTATCCTATCCACCTTACTACTGAACTGGTTTACCAAGATGAGTTCCATATACTACAATGTAAACCTGTGATGTGTTTGTTTGTTTCTCTTTTAGAATGCGGATAAAATATTGGAGAAGAGTACCCCGTTTTGCAATGGTAAAGGAAGTACTGCAGATAAGGTTCAAGATAGTGTGACATCCCTGTTGGTCTCCAAGAAAGTTGATAAAAACTATATTGAAGACACTGAGACAACCCCAAAGTCCTGTCTTGATGTAGTGTTTGAGTTACTGGCTACTACTGCTGGCACCAGCTCTTCGAACTCGCTGCCTGAATCAGTTCGGCTTCTTGAGTCTCAACTTCAAGTTGAAAGACATCAATCAGATGTTATGTGATAGGAAGCCGAAGGATTGAGAAAGTCCCTGCAGAATTCAGATGCATACTTTCTGGTGCAACAACAAGTGCTGGAGGATTTAAGCGCCAAACAAGACAAAGTTAATAAGCTTGCTAAGCATCTTGCTAGCATTATGGGTACCCAGGATATTGTTTCTTGAGCTCTTCTGAAGTGGTTTCAGTTCCGGACTTGTTGTGTTGGGCGTTTATTTGCAATGGTCGCCAACTTTGACAGCCAGTGTATATGATATGCTGCTTTGTTCCCTATATTTGCACTGGTGGCGAACTTTGATGCCCAGTGGATGTAATATGTGTAATAGCCGTGATAGCCTAGCGTAAGTTGCTTTCTTATTTATTTCCTTATTGTCTTGTTTATTTGTTTGCTTGTAGTCAGTGCAGTTATTTTTCCGCGATTTGCTAGTGGCCGCAATAATCTATTTTTTAAAACTAGGCCACAATGACCATGGGCTACATAACTGTAGTTACCATGGGCCTCCTACGGGCCATAGAAACAATGGGCCTTCTAAGGGTCATAGAAAAAATGGGCCTTCTACGGGGCGTAGAAACAATGGGCCTTCTACGGGCCGTAGACACAATGGGCCTTCTATGGGCCGTATCATCAATGGGCCTTCTACGGGCCGTATGATCGGTTGGCCAAACATGGGCCAATAACAGACCATGTTATGGTCGTAAACGGGCTAGAGTTGGAATCGTCCGTTCATGGGCCGACCATAACGGGCCGTCGTTAATCGGCCGTATTTGATGACGCTATGAAAATGGCCCAACATATTAACAGGCCACAAACGGGCCGACTGTAACCACGGGCTGAATTTGGCCCATAAGCAGAAAATGACAGTAACGGGCCATAAGTAAACGAATACTGGAAATGAGCCCAAGAATAAATGGGCCCTGAGAAGGCAGAAAGATAACATGGGCTGGAAACGGCCCAATGGAATAATGGGCCATTAATGGGTATAAAGTGATAAAATGTTCATTACGGGACAGTTTCACCACGGACCGTTAATGGGCCAAGAGTTACAAAGGGCCTCATATGGGCCGAAAGACGTCATGGGCCATACATGGGCCAAAAGACGTCATAGGCCATACATGGGCCGGAAGTTAAAACGGTTTGGAATCATATTGGACGGCCCCGATGATGCTATTGGGCCTTATTCGGATAGGTCGTAATGGGCCCTGGGTTAGTGGGTTGTAAATGGGCTATATGCGAACTGGCCGTTAACATGCTTTTCATGGGCCGGCCCGCCACCTTTTGACCAAGTCAAATGGGCCGGCCTTTTCACAGGAATGGGCCTCTGTTGGGTCGTGCCACGCGTCAATGTACCATAGGCGCCTTCGGTCCAATGAGTGGATGACATCTGTCCCAATAGTGAGCTGACATGTGTTTCCTCCAGCTAATGATGATTTTACACCTGGAAAAATCCCCATTGGTCGGGGCTGTTAACGGGTTATCGGATCCAAAACCGGGCCCGATAGCTTAACGGCGTTCCGTTATGGTGGATGCCACGTGTCGGTCACCCTTGACGAAAGCACTTCTATGACGCGCGATTTATCGTCATGTAAGTGGACACTTTCGTGATGATAATTTTGGTAATGTCATGGAACACTTCTACGAGAGCACAAGTATGACTATCTTGATTCTGTCATAAAATCGTCATGGATGTACATGCATGACAGAAAACGTGACCTACTGTGACGAACACGTATCATCACGGAAGTGTATTTTTTTGTAGTGATAGTGGTCTCTTGGAGATCCATATGATGTAAGTCTTTTGACGGAGTGTTTGTTGGGATCTGATGAACTTAGAGTTTATGATCAGTTATATCTTTTTATATCCATGAAAGTTATTTGAGTTCTTTGATCTAATATATGTGTGATCTCTTATAGCCTCGTATTTCTTCTCCAATATTTGGGTTTTATTCGGCCAACTTGATCTATTTATCGTGTAATGGGAAGAGGTGCCCGGTAGTGGGTTCGATCTTACGGTGCTTGATCCCAGTGACAGAAAGGGAACCGACACGCATGTATCGTTGCTACTTAGGATAAAAAGACGGGATCCATATCTGCCGCAATAGACAAACGGATCTTGTCTACATCATGTCATCGTTCTTATTGCATTACTCCATTTTCCAGGAACTTAATACAGTAGAAGCATGCTGGATAGTGGTCCATGTGTGGAGCAATAGTATTAGATGTAGGCAGAAGTTGGTCTACTAATCTTGGACGTGATTCCTATGTAATGATCATTGCCTGGATATCGTCATGATTATTTTAAGTTCTATCAATTGCCCAACAGTAATTTGTTCACCCATCGTTTGCTATTTTTCTCGAGAGAAGCCACTAGTGAAACCTACGGCCCCCGGGTCTTCTTTCTCATATATTTGCCTTGCGATCTAATTTTTCTCGTGCGTTTATTTTTAGATCTATTAAACCAAAAAATACAAAAATACCTTGATGCAATTTATTTGTTCCGCGATCTATTTATCCCATCTACAAATTTACCTCACGTCCTTTGCCTATCTTGAGGCGTCGTACCCCAAAAGGGATTGACAACCCCTTTAACACGTCGGGTTGCGAGGTGTTGTTCTTTGTGTGCATGGGTTGTTTACGTTGCGTTCCTTGGTTCTCCTACTGGTTCGATAACCTTGGTTTCATATATGAGGGAAATACCTACCACCGTTGTGCTGCATCATCCCTTCCTCTTTGGGGAAATACTGACGTAGCTTCAAGCGACATCAAAAGGAATTTCTGGCACCGTTGCCAGGGAGGATCTTCAAAATAACTAGGTTCCTAATCACAAATCTCATCTCCTTGCAATTTACATTATTTGCCTCTCATTTTCCTCTCCCCCACTTCACAAAAAATTTCCGTTTTATTCGCCTCTCTTTGTCCGTTTGCCATTTTCTTGTCAGATCTATCCTTGGATTGCAATCATGAGTGATTTTGGTATGTCACCGACAGATGATGGCCTAACTCCTAAATTTGGACGTACGGGAAATCTGGATGCTAAAACTTTTATCTTGGGGCAAGGGAATGTTATGGGAAAAGAACGTATTCAAGAATTTTTCAACTGTGTAGGGAATCTAAGTCTTGATGATGCTCCTATACTTAAAACTAGTAGATCTTATGCGGATGCTATTTCAGCACTAGTTCTGAAACTTGAAAGTAAATTTATCCGTACCCATCCTACTTTGCAAAGATTGTTTTTTTAGCTCCCTAACATAAAGAATCCTAGGGCCAAAAAGTTGGCCACTCTCGTTCTTATAAATGAATTTGACTACATAATGGAAAGCTAGGGAAATCTTTGATTTTTATGGTATGAATCGAGAAAACCCCATGATAGATGAAATTCTTTACAATAGTGATTATGCACTATGGCATCTGCTTGGGCATAATAAGATCTTTGATGAGAATCTTAAAAAGGAAGTCCCCGTTCTAGATATAATCCAACAAGTTTTTAATAATGTTAATCAACACTACTCTTGGATTGTTGCGGGTAATCAAAGGGGCTATGATGAAAAACAACTAAGAAATGCTAAAGTTTCCATGGATAATATGTTCTATGTTGTGTTTACAAAACCCCATGATGAAAATACTTCTAAGGAAATTAAGAAGAAAAAGGATGGCAAAACTTAGATCCTTGCTTTATGCCTAGCTAAGGGCGTAAAACTGTAACGCTTGTTGGGAGGCAAACCAATGAATATATTTTTTTTGCTTTTTGATTTCTGTTCTTGAGTTTTAGCATGATTATGCTACTGTTATGATTGTGTTTTTTGTGTTTTAGTTAGTGTTTGTGCCAAGTAAAGCCTTTAGGATCTTCTGTGGTGATAGTTGTTTGATCTTGCTGAAAAATACAGAAACTTTGCACTCACGAAAATAATTATCATAAATCACAGAAAAGAGATTTTCCCTGATTATTTTTGCAGAAGATTAATATAAAAATTATTCTGGTATTCCTAATTTGGTATAATGTTTGGAGTTATAGAAGTATTCGAAAGTTCCAGGTTACTACAGACTGTCCTGTTTTGACAGATTCTGTTTTCTTTGTGTCGTGTGCTTATTTTGGTCGCTCTATGGTTTTCTTAGATGAGTTTTTGCCATATAAAAGTTGGAATACAATAGATATAATACAAAAAAAATAAGAATTGGTTTGACACAACACTTATAGTAGTGGTTTGCTTTCTTTTACTAACGGATCTCACAAGGGTTTTGTTGAGTTTTGTGTGATTGAAGTTTTCAAGTTTTGGGTTATCTTACGATGGATGAAAGAAGGATAGAAGAGCCTAAGCTTGGGGATGCCCCGGCATCCGAAGCTATTATCCAATAATGAGCAACCAACTAATCTTGGGGATTCCCCCAAGTGGCATCCCCTCTTTCTTCTAACAACCATCGGTATTTCACTCGAGACTATATTTTTATTCGTCACATGATATGTGTTTTGCTTGGAGCATCTTGTATGATATGTGTCTTTGCTTGTTTTATTTTTTGTTTTAAGTCATCAATCCTTGCTGGACACGCCCATTTGAGAGAGCCAAAATTATGTCATGACTTGTTAGAATTGCTCTGTATGCTTCACTTAAATTTTTATGAGCAATGGACTTGCTCTAGTGCTTCACTTATATCTTTTTGAGCACGGTGTGCTTAGTATTTTTGAAGAAATGCTCTCTTGCTTCACTTAGATTTATTTGGGAGTTAGTAAAATTTTGAAGAAATTCTCTCTTTCTTCACTTAAATTGTTTTGAGAGAAACAAAATATGTTATGCTCATGATCTTTACTTATATTTGTTTGAGCTTATGAAAAGCAACACATGAAAATTAGTCCCAAAGTGATATATATCCAACAAGGATAAAGAAAGACAAAAATTATGTCATGAAGATCATTGCACAAAATAAACTTGATTCTTAGTAATAGTTTTGAGATATGATGGTGTGATATGTGAGTTATGTTGATGTGTAATTGTGCTCAAGTAAGAATATTGGTGTTAAGGTTTGTGATTCCCTATGCATGCATGAAAGTCAATAATCATGCAATGAAAATTATATCCTACTTGTGGTGCATTATTCGGTATTAATTATGCTTAATGCTTGCTTATGAGATTATTCGTTTCTTGGTTGGTCGCTTCTCAATCTTTTTGCTAGCCTTCATTTTGCACCAAGTATGACCTATACTTGTGCATCCAAAATCCTTTAAACTAGTTTTGCCACATGAGTCCACTATATCTACCTATATGCGATATTCTTTTGCCGTTCTAAGCAAATTTGCATGTGCCATCTCTAATTTTTAAAATGAACTTCTCTTTTGTGTGTTTGTTTCACTCGCGGAATGGTAATGGGTAGCTAATATTTTCCATGCTAGATGTGTTATTCTCACGACGAGTGTTTATTCACTTGTCATTGCACGAGAGTAAGGCAAAGGTATTAGGGATGCCCAGTCGCGAAATGCAAAAATGAATTAACATTATGTTGTCAAATAATAAATTCCTTGGAAAGTGTTGGTATGGAGGGCACCCGTGGATACGGCTAGCCATGGAAAGTGAAAGTTATGGTGGAAAAATGAATAAACTTTATTTTTTGTTTGGGAACCGCCTATGATATACCTAGCATGGAAAGTGTTGGGATGCTCCAAGTCGTTTTTGTTGGTGGGATGGATACACCTCCCAAAATGTTTTTATCTCTATTTTTTTGCTTTGAGCTCTGGCACCTCTACATCACTACTTCCCTCTGCGAAGGGCCTTTCTTTTACTTTATGCAATTTTTATTTTTAAAATTGAGTCTCCATCCTCTCTTATAAAAGAAGCAACTAAGGGACAATATGATCATACTTAAGTATTGGGTGTAGCTAATATTCGAGTGTATTTCATGAATGGATCAATGTTTGAGCATGATGGGCTAGGGATAACTTGTTTTAGCATTGATATTTTGAAAGACATGGTTGCTTGTTGGTATGCTTGAGTATCTAAATTATTATGTCAAAACTAGGCTATTACTTTGAATCACATAAAAGTCCAAATGTCCATGCTATGAAGAAAAGAATATGATATGACATGATAAACAGCACTCCACATCAAAAATTTTGTTTATTACTTACCTACTCGAGGACGAGCAGGAGTTAAGCTTGGGGATGTTGATACGTCTCCAACATATCCATAATTTTTTATTATTCCATATTATTTTATTATCAATCTTGGATGTTTTATAATCATTTTATAGTCATGTTATATCATTTTTTCGTACTAACCTATTGACATAGTGCCAAGTGCCAGTTGCTGTAGTCTGCATGTTTTTTACATCACAGGAAATCAATATCAGATGGAGTGCAAGGCCATGCCAATTTATGATGATTTTTTATGGGCCAGAAGGAACACAATGGGCCCTAGCTGCACCTGGGGGGAGTCGCGAGGAGGGGACAACCCACCAGGGCGCGCCAGGAGGCCCAGGCGCACCCTGGTGGGTTGTGCCCACCTCGGGTGCCCCCTGGACCGACTCTTTGCTCTATAAATACCCCAATATTCCAGAAACCCTAGAGGAATCGATGAAATTTTCATCTAGCCGCCGCATAGTCCAGAACCACGAGATCCAATCTAGACACCATCACAGAGGGGTTCTCCACTTCCATTGGTGCCTCTCCGATGATGCGTCAGTAGTTCTTTATAGACCTTCGGGTCCGTAGTTAGTATCTAGATGGCTTCCTCTCTCTCTCTATCTCTTGATTATCAACATAATGGTCTCTTGGAGATCCATATGATGTAAGTCTTTTGGCAGTGTGTTTGTTGGGATTTGATGAACTTTGAGTTTATGATCAGTTATATCTTTTTATATCCATGAAAGTTATTTGAGTTCTTTGATCTCTTATATGTGTGATCTCTTATAGCCTCGTATTTCTTCTCCGATATTTGGGTTTTGTTTGGCCAACTTGATCTATTTATCTTGCAATGGGAAGAGGTGTCCGGTAGTGGGTTCGATCTTACGGTGCTTGATCCCAGTGACAGAAAGGGAATCGACACGTATGTATCGTTGCTACTAAGGATAAAATGACGGGATCCATATCTGCCACAATAGATAAACGGATCTTGTCTACATCATGTCATCGTTCTTATTGCATTACTCCGTTTTTCCATGAACTTAATACACTAGATGCATGTTGGATAGCGGTCGATGTGTGGAGTAATAGTAGTAGATGTAGGCAGGAGTCGGTCTACTAATCTTGGATGTGATGCCTATGTAATGATCATTGCCTGGATATCGTCATGATTATCTGAAGTTCTATCAATTACCCATCAGTAATTTGTTCACCCACCGTTTGCTATTTTTCTCGAGAGAAGCCACTAGTGAAACCTACGGCCCCCGAGTCTTCTTTCTCATATATTTGCCTTGCGATCTACTTTTTTCCTTGCGTTTATTTTCAGATCTATTAAAACCAAAAAATACAAAAAATACCTTGCTACAATTTATTTGTTTCATGATCTATTTATCCCATCTACAAATTTACCTCACGTCCTTTGCCTATCTTGCGGTGCCGTACCCCGAAAGGGATTGACAACCCCTTTAACATGTCGGGTTGGGAGGTGTTGTTCTTTGTGTGCAGAGGCTGTTTACGTTGTGTTGCTTGTTTCTCCTACTGGTTCGCTAACCTTGGTTTCATATCTGAGGGAAATACCTACCAACGCGATGCTGCATCATCCCTTCCTCTTTGGGGAAATACTGACGTAGCTTCAAGCGACATTAGTGGCGCCTCCCCCTTCCATCTAATTGGGTGCGACTACCTTAAGGGGGGCGCACCAGCCCATGTGGGCTGGTGTGTTCCCCTCTACTTGGCCCACTAAGGCCCAATACTCTCCCGATGCCTCCGGAACCCCTTTTGGTATTTCGATAACTTTCCGGTGCATTTCGAAACTATTCCAGAGACCAAATTGCATCATCCTATATATCAATCTTTACCTCCCAACTATTCCGGAGCTCCTCGACATGTCCACGATCTCATCCGGGACTCCAAACAACATTCGGTCACCAAACCACATAACTCATATAATACCAAATCGACATCAAACATTAAGCATGCGGACCCTATGGGTTCGAGAACTATGTAGACATGACTGGGACACCTCTCTGGTTAATAACCAATAGCGGAACCTGGATGCCCATATTGGCTCCTACATATTTATCAGTCGAACCGTTATGACAACATACGTAATTCCCTTTGTCCATCAGTATGTTACTTGCCCGAGATTCGATCGTTGGTATCTCTATACCTAGTTCAATCTCGTTACCGGCAAGTCTCTTTACTCGTTCTGTAATACATCACCTCATAACTAACTCCTTAGTCATTTGATTGCAAGCTTATGATGTGTATTACCGAGAGGGCCCATAGATACCTCTCCGATACTCAGAGTGACAAATCCTAATCTCGATCTATGCCAACTCAACAAACACCTTCGGAGATACCTGTAGAGCATCTTTATGATCACCCAGTTACGGTATCCGGGAGTTGCATAATCTCATAGTCGAAGGAATATGTATTTGACATGAAGAAAGCAATAGCAATAAAACTGAACGATCATTATGCTAAGCTAATGGATGGGTCTTATCCATCACATCATTCCCCTGATGATGTGATCCTGTTATCAAATGACAACTCATGTCCATGGTTAGGAAACCTTAACATCTTTGATCAACGAGCTAGTCTAATAGAGGCTTACTAGGGACATAGTATTTGTTTATGTATTCACACATGTATTTAAGTTTCCAATCAATACAATTCTAGCACGAATGACAAACCTTTATTATGAATAAGGAAATATAAAATAACAACTTTATTATTGCCTCTAGGGCATATTTCCTTCACGTACATACTGTCGGGCAATTCGTTATCATTTGGAAGCTTCTTCTTCATTATTTTCAGTAGCTTCCTAAATCCCTTGTCAGATACACCATTGTCTGCCTTCCACTGCAGCAATTCCAGTGTGGTACTGAGCTTTGTGTTGTCATCTTCGCAATTTGTGTAGAACCCTCTTTTGTGATCCTATAACATGCGATCGAACTTCAACTTCTTCCTTTCACTTTGGCATTCTCTCCGTGCATCAACAATGACCCGACGAAGATCATCATCAGACACATCATGTGATTCCTCTTGATCTTCAGCTTCCCCCATTGTAGTATCACCGTATTCAGGGGGATAGTTGTCATCATCCTCTTCTTCTTTGTTGTCTTCCATAATAACCCCTCTTTTTCCGTGCTTGGTCCGAACATTATAGTGTGGCATGAAACCCTTCTCAAGCAGGTGGATCTGAAGGGTTTTCAAGTTAGAGTGACCCTTCGTATTCCCACAGACAGTACATGGACAATACATAAAACCATTCTGCTTGTTTGCCTTGGCCACTTCGAGAAATTTATGCAGGCCCTCAATATACTTGGAGGTGCGTTAGTCACCGTACATCCATTGTCGGTTCATCTGCATGCATTATATAATTAAGTGTATCAAAACCCATTATAGAACATCATGAACAGAGAAGTGACCAAATTAATACAAGTTCATCATCAAAAGAGCACTCTTTGGCCTTGGCCCCTTTCTCATCAACATCTCGACTTCGCTCGTTGTTTGAGGTAAGTATAAAGGAGATCAGATCTGTCCCGGGTACAATATTGATCAACTGTTATTACTGAAAAAATAAATACATAAAGTTCAGACATAGTTCTCATAGAACAACATACAACTCTCTAGAGCATCTAACTAAAACAAATGTCGATGATACCAAGCCTCGTTATCAATGGCATATTTCTTATCTTTCTAATTTCAAGCGCATTGCATCCATCTTGATCTTGTGATCATTGACGACATAGGCGACATGCAACTCCAATTTCATCTTCTCCTCCTTAATTCTTTTCAATTTTTCTTTCAAATACTCATTTTCTTTTTTAACTAAATTTAACCTCTCGACAAAAGGGTCGGTTGGAATTTCCGGTTCACATACCTCCTAGATAAAAACATCTATGTCACACTGGTCGTCATGATTGTCATAAACACTAAATGAAACAAATAGTTATAAAAGATAATATACCACATCTGAATCATAGACCGGACGAGGGCCGACGGGGGCGGATACCAAAACCATGGCACCATATAATAACAAACAATAATAAAAGTAAGAAATGTATACAAGTATCTATCTAAATCATACAAGTAAGATTTTTTTTTCTTTTAAAAAGAAGATAAGAACAAGAGGCTCACCACGGTGGTGCCGGCGACGAGATCGGCGTGGGCGATCGACGACGGTGAGGATGGGGATGGGACGTCACCCTACATATGTGCAGACTCTAAGATGTTAATTTGAGCTCAGATTGTGCATCTGAATTCAAAAAACTCCGACATACACTCCTGCACTAAAACCCACAAATCACTCTACTTCCAGAGCATTTGAAATGAGCTATACTAGCAGTGAGAGATGAAAGGATGAAATAGCTAACTTTTTAGAACACTTGTGTAGTTGGTGCACCGCCAAACCTACACAAATCTTGGGGAAATGGAGCTTGGAGGTCAAGCTTGGAGAGAAGAAAGCTTAAGTGTGGCTCGGGCATTTCATCGAACACCTCATGTGCATAGGAGGTGAGAGCAGAGCAGCACACACCTCCCACACGTCGGCCCCCTAGGCAGGGGCGAGTATATATATATAGGCATCTCATTAGTCCTGGTTTGTGGCTAGAACCGGGACAGAAGACTGACCTTTAGTCCTGGTTCCAGCCACTAACCAGGACTAAAGGGGCTGCGACAGGAGTGAGGACATTTAGTGCCGGTTCGTGTCTGGAACCAGGACTAAAGGGATCAGACGAACCGGGACTAGTGCCTGCCGTGGCCCGGCCGACATCCTGGCCTCACGAACCGGGACTGATGCACCCATTAGTCTCAGTTTATAACACGACCGGGAGTAGTGCAATTATCTGGCCTGGCCCAAAGCCCTATTTTCTACTAGTGCATGATCGAAATCAACTAACCCATGTCCAGTCATCACGTGATATGGGGGGTAGTCATCAATGGTGAACATCTCCATGTTGATCATATCTACTATATGACTCATGTTCGACCTTCTTGTCTCCTGTGTTTCGAGGCCATGTCTGTACATGCTAGGCTAGTCAAGTTTAACCCAGGTATTTTGCATGTGTAAAACTGGCTTACACCTATTGTATGCGAACATAGAGTCTACCACACCCAATCACCATGTGGTGCTTCGATACGATGAACTTTCACAATGGTGCATACTTAGGGAGAACACATTTATCTTGAAATTAAGTGAAGGGGTCATTTTATAATTTTACCGTCGTCCTAAGCAAAATAAGATGCATAAAAGATAAACATCACATGCAATCAAAATATGTGACATGATATGGCCATTATCATCTCATGCTTTTGATCTCCATCTCCAAAGCACCGTCATGATCTCCATCGTCACCGGCATGACATGATCCCCATCATCGTGTCGTCACGTGGTCGTCTCGCCAACTATTGCTTCTACAACTAATGCTAACGCATAGCGATAAAGTAAAGCAATTACATGGCGTTATTTGGTAACACGCAGGTCATACAATAAATTAAAGACAATCCTATGGCTCCTGCCGGTTGTCGTACTCATTAACATGCAAGTCGTGAACCTATTATAGAACATGATCATCTCATACATCAACATATATCACATCATGTTTTGGCCATACCACATCACAACATGCCCTGCAAAAACAAGTTATACGTCCTCTGCTTTGTTGTTGCAATTTTTACGTGGTTGTTAGGGAAAACTATAAGAACTGTTCTTATCTATGCAAAACCACAACAATGATATAAAAATTGCCTTTTAACCTTCTACAAGGACTGCCCTCGTCAAATCAGGTTCAACTAAAGTGCGAGAGACAGACACCCGCAAAGCCACTTTTATTCAATACAAGTTGCATGTCAAACAGTGGAACCGGTCTCATGTGCGTGGACATGTAAGGTTGGTCCGAGCCACTTCATCCCACAATACCACCGAATCTAAATAAGACATGGGGAGTAAGAAATTTGAACATCAACGCCCACAACTTCTTTGTGTTATACTAGTGCACATACATCTACGCATAGACCTAGCTCATGATGCCACTTAAGGGGAATGAAGCATGAAAATTAAAAAAAACTATGAAACACCCAAGATCTAATTCAGGAGATGCATGGAAATGAGAGGGGAGTGTGCCTACATACCCTTGTAGACCAAAAGCGGAAGTGTATATAACACGGTTGATGTAGTTGTACCCTTCGCGATCCAATCATGATCTAGCACCAAACGGATGACACCTCCGCGTTCAACACATGTGCAGCTTGTCGTGGAATTGTCATGTCAGATGTCCTCGTGAAAGGACTTAGTTGTGGAGCCATCGCAGCTAGGAAGCTTGAAGGGGTTAATCGGGACAAGGACACGAGAGGGTTTATACTAGTTCGGCCCCTTACGGTGAAGGTAAGGCCTACGTCTAATTGGGTTGGTATTGATGTTTCGATGACTAGGGAGCGAGATACGCTATGCCCGGTTCTCGATGATTTGTTTTCTGCCCTAAGCCGCTAGCGGGTCATCCCCTTATATACACAGGTGGACGCCCTGTGGCTTACAGAGTCCCGGCCGGCTTATAAACAATGTCCGGCTCAGTGACTAGTTAAATCTACCTTATGATACAAGTAATATTATTATGGTGGTTTACTACAATGGTCCTTAAGTCGCCTGTGGGCCTTAAGCCCTCTATGAACCGCCATCTTCATGCTTTGGTCTTGGGCCTTTTCTCTGGTAAGTCTTCTTTGCGTAACCCGGCCCCTCCTGGGCGGCTTACTCAAATAGTTATATCCCCAACATTATGTTGGGGAACGTAGTAATTTCAAAAAAATTCCTACGCACACGCAAGATCATGGTGATGCATAGCAACGAGAGGGGAGAGTAATGTCCACGTACCCTCGTAGACCGTAAGCGGAAGCGTTATGACAACGCGGTTGATGTAGTCGTACGTCTTCACGATCCGACCGATCCAAGTACCGAACGTACGGCACCTCCGAGTTCAGCACACGTTCAACTCGATGACGATCCCCGGACTCCGATCCAGCAAAGTGTCGGGGATGAGTTCCGTCAGCACGACGGCGTGGTGACGATGATGATGTTCTACTGGCGCAGGGCTTCGCCTAAACTCCGCGACGATATGACCGAGGTGGAATATGGTGGAGGGGGCACCGCATACGGCTAAGGAACGATCACGAAGATCAACTTGTATGTCCTGGGGTGCCCCCCTGCCCCCGTATATAAAGGAGCAAGGGGGGAGGAGGCCGGCCCTAGGAGGGGGCGCGCCAAGTGTGGAGTCCTACTAGGACTCCCTAGTCCTAGTAGGATTCCACCTCCCTTGTTGGAGTAGGAGAAGGGGAAAGAGGGGGAGAGGAAGAAGGAAAGGGGGGCGCAGGCCTCCTTCCTTTTGGCCTCTCTCCTCTATTCCCGTATGGCCCAATAAGGCCCATATACTCCCCGGCGAATTCCCGTAACTCTCCGGTACTCCGAAAAATATCCGAATCACTCGGAACCTTTCCGAACTCCAAATATAGTCGTCCAATATATCGATCTTTACGTCTCGACCATTTAGAGACTCCTCGTCATGTCCCCGATCTCATCCGGGACTCCGAACTCCTTCGGTACATCAAAACTCATAAACTCATAATATAACTGTCATCGAAACCTTAAGCGTGCGGACCCTATGGGTTCGAGAACTATGTAGACATGACCTAGAACTATTCTCGGTCAATAACCAATAGCGGAACCTAGATGCTCATATTGGCTCCTACATATTCTACGAAGATCTTTATCGGTCAAACCGCATAACAACATACGTTGTTCCCTTTGTCATCGGCATGTTACTTGCCCGAGATTCGATCGTCGGTATCTAATACCTAGTTCAATCTCGTTACCGGCAAGTCTCTTTACTCATTACATAATGCATCATTCCGTAACTAACTCATTAGCTACATTGCTTGCAAGGCTTATAGTGATGTGCATTACCGAGAGGGCCCAGAGATACCTCTCCGACAATCAGAGTGACAAAACCTAATCTCGAAATACGCCAACCCAACATGTACCTTTCGAGACACCTGTAGTACTCCTTTATAATCACCCAGTTACGTTGTGACGTTTGGTAGCACCCAAAGTGTTCCTCCGGTAAACGGGAGTTGCATAATCTCATAGTTACAGGAACATGTATAAGTCATGAAGAAAGCAATAGCAATATACTAAACGATCAAGTGCTAGGCTAACGGAATGGGTCATGTCAATCACATCATTCTTCTAATGATGTGATCCCATTAATCAAATGTCAACACATGTCTATGGTTAGGAAACATAACCATCTTTGATTAATGAGCTATTCAAGTAGAGGCATACTAGTGACTATATGTTTGTATATGTATTTACACATGTATCATGTTTCCGGTTAATACAATTCTAGCATGAATAATAAACATTTATCATGATATGAGGAAATAAATAATAACTTTATTATTGCCTCTAGGGCATATTTCCTTCAGTCTCCCACTTGCACTAGAGTCAATAATCTAGTTCACATCATCATGTGATTCAACACCAATATTCACATCTGTATGTGATTAACACCCATAGTTCACATCGTCATGTGACCAACACCCAAAGGGTTTACTAGAGTCAATAATCTAGTTCACATAGCTATGTGGCTAACACCCAAAGAGTACTAAGGTGTGATCATGTTTTGCTCGTGAGAGAAGCTTAGTCAACGGGTCTGTCACATTCAGAACCGTATGTATTTTGCAAATATTCTATATCTATGCTCTGCACAAAGCTACTCTAGCTAATTGCTCCCACTTTCAATATGTATCCAGATTGAGACTTAGACTCATCTGGATCAATGTAAAAGTTTGCATCGATGTAACTTTTACGACAAACTCTTTTATCACCTCCATAATCGAGAAACATCTCCTTATTCCACTAATGATAATTTTGACCAATGTCCAGTGATCTACTCTTAGATCACTATTGTACTCCCTTGCCAAACCAGGGCAGAGTATACAATAGTTCTGGTCCATAGCATGGCATACTTTTATAGAAACTATGACTGATGCATAGGGAATGACTTTCATTCTCTTTCTATTTTCTGTCGTGGTCGGGATTTGAGTCTTACTCAATTTCATACCTTTGCAACACAGGCAAGAATTCTTTCTTTGACTGTTCCATTTTGAACTACTTCAAAATCTTGTCAAGGTATGTACTTATTGAAAATCTTATCAAGCGTCTTGATCTATCTCAATAGATCTTGATGCTCAATATGTAAGTAGCTTTATTGAGGTCTTTCCTTTTAAAGAACTCCTTTCAAATACTCCTTTATGCTTTCCAGAAAAATTCTACATCATTTCTGATCAACAATATGTTACTCACATATATTTATCAGAAAGGCAGTAGTGCTCCCACTCACTTTATTGTAAATACAGACCTTTCCAAAAGTCTGTATAAAAACCATATGCTTTGATCAACTCATCAAAGCGTAGATTCCAACTCCGAGATGCTTGCACCAGTCTATTGATGGATCGCTGGAGCTTGCACAATTTGTTAGCACCTTTAGGATTGACAAAACCTTCTGGTTGCATCATATACAACTCTTCTTTAATAAAACCATTAAGGAATGTAGTTTTGACATCCATTTGCCAGATTTCATAAAATGTGGCAATTTGTAACATGATTCGGACAAACTTAAGCATCGCTACAGTTGAGAAAATCTCATTGTAGTCAACACCTTGAACTTGTCGAAAAACCTTTCACAACAAGTTGAGCTTTGTATATAGTAACACTACTATCAGTGTCCGTCTTCCTCTTGAATATCCATTTATTTAATTTGGCTTGCTGATCATCGAGCAAGTCAACCAAAGTCCACGCTTTGTTCTCATATATGGATCCTATCTCAGATTTTATGGCCTCAAGCCATTCCGCGGAATCTGGGCTCATCATCGCTTTCTCATAGTTCGTAGGTTCATCATGGTCTAGTAACATGACTTCTAGAACACGATTACCGTACCACTCTGGTGCGGATCTTATTCTGGAAGACCTATGAGGTTCGGTAGTAACTTGATCTGAAGCTTCATGATCATCATCATTAGCTTCCTCACTAATTGGTGTAGGAATCACAGGAACTGATTTCTGTGATGAACTACTTTCCAATAAGGGAGCAGGTACAGTTACCTCATCAAGTTCTACTTTCCTCCCACTCACTTCTTTCGAGAGAAACTCCTTCTCTAGAAAGGATCCATCTTAGCAACGAATAACTTGCCTTCGGATCTGTGATAGAAGGTGTACCCAACAGTTTCCTTTGGGTATTCTATGAAGACGCACTTCTCCGATTTAGGTTTGAGCTTATCAGGTTGAAACTTTTTCACATAAGCATCGCAGCCCCAAACTTTAAGAAACGACAAATTTGGTTTCTTGCCAAACCACAGTTCATAAGGCGTCGTCTCAATGGATTTTGATGGTGCCCTATTTAAAGTGAATGCAACTATCTCTAATGCATAGCCCCAAAACGATAGTGGTAAATCGGTAAGAGACATCATAGATTGCACTATATCCAATAAAGTACTATTATGACGTTCGGACACACCATTACATTGTGGTGTTCCAGATGGCATGAGTTGCTAAACTATTTCACATTGTTTCAAATGAAGACCAAACTCATAACTCAAATATTTGTCTCCACGATCAGATTGTAGAAACTTTATTTTTCTTGTTACGATGATTTTTCCACTTCACTCTGAAATTCTTTGAACTTTTCAACTATTTCAGACTTATGTTTCATCAAGTAGATATACCCATATCTGCTCAAATCATCTTGTGAAGGTCAGAAAATAATGATACTTGCCATGAGCATCAACACTCATTGGATTGCATACATCAGTATGTATTATTTCCAATAAGTCAGTGGCTTGTTCCATTGTTCCGGAGAACAGAGTTTTAGTCATCTTGCCCAAAAGGCACGGTTCGCAAGCATCAAATGATTCATAACCAAGTGATTCCGAAAATCCATCTTTATGGAGTTTCTTCATGCGCTTTACACCGATATGACCCAAACGGCAGTGTCACGAATAAGTTGCACTATCATTATTAACTTTGCATCTTTTGGCATCAATATTATGAATATGTGTATCACTACGATCGAGATCCAACAAACTATTTTCATTGGGTGTATAACCATCGAAGGTCTTATTCATGTAAACAGAATAACAATTATTCTTTAACTTCAAATGAATAACTGTATCGCAATAAACATGATCAAATCATATTCATGCTCAACGCAAACGCTAAATAACATTTATTTAGGTTTAACACTAATCTCGAAAATATAGGGAGTGTGTGATGATGATCATATCAATCTTGGAACTATTTCCAACACTCATCGTCACTTCCCCTCAACTAGTCTCTGTTTATTATGTAACTCCTGTTTCGAGTTACTAATCTTAGCAACCAAACAAGTATTAAATACTTAGGAGTTACTATAAACACTAGTAAGGCACACATCAAACACCTGTATATCAAATATACCCTTGTTCACTTTGCCATCCTTCTTATCCACCAAATATTTAGGGTATTTCTGTTTCCAGTGACCATTTCCTTTGCAGTAGAAGCACTCAGTTTCAGGCTTTGGTCCAGCTTTGGGCTTCTTCACGGGAGTGACAACTTGCTTGCCATTCTACTTGAAGTTTCCCTTTCTTTCCCTTTGCCATTTTCTTGAAACTAGTGGTCTTGTCAATCATCAACACTTGATGCTCTTTCTTGATTTCTACCTTCATTGATTTCAACATCATGAAGAGCTTGGGAATCGTTTTCGTCATCCCTTGCATTATAGTTCATCACGAAGTTCTAGGTGTTGGTGACTAGAGAACTCTGCCAATCACTATCTTATCTCGAAGATTAACTCCCACTTGATTGAAGTGATTGAAGTACCCAGACAATCTGAGCACATGCTCACTAGTTGAGCGATTCTCCTCCATCTTTTAGCTATAGAACTTGTTGGAGACTTCATATCTCTCAACTCGGATATTTGCTTGAAATATTAACTTCAATCCTGGAACATCTCATATGGTCCATGACGTTCAAAACATCTTTGAAGTCCTGATTCTAAGCCGTTAAGCATGGTGCACTAAACTATCAAGTAGTCATCATATTGAGCTAGCCAAACGTTCATAATGTCTGCATCTGCTCCTGCAATAGGTCTGTCACCTAGCGGTGCATTAAGGACATAATTCTTTTATGCAGCAATGAGGATAAACCTCAGATCACGGATCCAATCCGCATCATTGCTACTAACATCTTTCAACACAATTTTCTCTAGGAACATATCAAAATAAACATATGAAAGCAACAACGCAAGCTATTGATCTACAACATAATTTGCAAAATACTACCAGGACTAAGTTCATGATAAATTACAGTTCAATTAATCATATTACTTAAGAACTCCCACTTAGATAGACATCCCTCTAATCTTCTAAGTGATCACGTGATCCAAATCAACTAAACCATGTCCGATCATCACGTGAGATGGAGTAGTTTCAATGGTGAACATCACTATGTTGATCATATCTACTATATGATTCACGCTCGACCTTTCGGTCTCCGTGTTCCAAGGCCATATCTGTTATATGCTAGGCTCGTCAAGTTTAACCTGAGTATTCCGCGTGTGCAACTATTTTGCACCCGTTGTATTTGAACGTAGAGCCTATCACACCCGATCATCACGTGGTGTCTCAGCACGAAGAACTTTCGCAATGGCGCATACTCAGGGAGAACACTTCTTGATAATTAGTGAGAGATTATCTTAAAATGCTACCGCCAAACTAAGCAAAATAAGATGTATAATAGATAAACATCATATGCAATCAAAATATGTGACATGATAAGGCCATGATCATCTTGCGCCTTTGATCTCCATCTCCAAAGTACTGTCATGATCTCTATCGTCACCGGCACGACACCATGATCTTCATAATCTTGATCTATATCAATGTGTCATCACATGGTCGTCTTGCCAACTATTGCTCTTGCAACTATTGCTATCGTATAGCGATAAAGTAAAGCAATTATTTGGCACTTGCATCTTATGCAACAAAGAGACAACCATATGGCTTCTGCCAGTTGCCGATAACTTCGGTTACAAGACATGATCATCTCATACAATAAAATATAGCATCATGTCTTGACCATATCACATCACAACATGCCCTGCAAAAACAAGTTAGACGTCCTCTACTTTGTTGTTGCAAGTTTTACGTGGCTGCTATGGGCTGAGCAAGAACCATTCTTACCTACGCATTAAAACCACAACGATAGTTTGTAAAGTTAGTGTTGTTTTAACCTTCGCAAGGACCGGGCGTAGCCACACTCGGTTCAACTAAAGTTGGAGAAACTGACACCCGCCAGCCACCTGTGTGCAAAGCACGTCGGTAGAACCAGTCTCGCGTAAGCGTACACGTAATGTCGGTCTGGGCCGCTTCATCCAACAATACCGCCGAACCAAAGTATGACATGCTGGTAAGCAGTATGACTTGTATCGCCCACAACTCACTTGTGTTCTACTCGTGCATATAACATCAACGCATAAGACCTAGGCTCGGATGCCACTGTTGGGGAACGTAGTAATTTCAAAAAAATTCCTACGCACACGCAAGATCATGGTGATGCATAGCAACGAGAGGGGAGAGTAATGTCCACGTACCCTCGTAGACCGTAAGCGGAAGCGTTATGACAACGCGGTTGATGTAGTCGTACGTCTTCACGATCCGACCGATCCAAGTACCGAACGTACGGCACCTCCGAGTTCAGCACACGTTCAGCTCGATGACGATCCCCGGACTCCGATCCAGCAAAGTGTCAGGGATGAGTTCCGTCAACACGACGGCGTGGTGACGATGATGATGTTCTACTGGCGCAGGGCTTCGCCTAAACTCCGCGACGATATGACCGAGGTGGAATATGGTGGAGGGGGGCATCGCACACGGCTAAGGAACGATCACGAAGATTAACTTGTGTGTCCTGGGGTGCCCCCCTGCCCCCATATGTAAAGGAGCAAGGGGGGAGGAGGCCGGCCCAAGGAGGGGGCGCGCCAAGTGTGGAGTCCTACTAGGACTCCCTAGTCCTAGTAGGATTCCACCTCCCTTGTTGGAGTAGGAGAAGGGGAAAGAGGGGGAGAGGAAGAAGGAAAGGGGGGCTGCGCCCCTTGTCCAATTCGGACCAGAGGGGGGCGCAAGCCTCCTTCCTTTTGGCCTCTCTCATCTATTCCCGTATGGCCCAATAAGGCCCATATACTCCCCGGCGAATTCCCGTAACTCTCCGGTACTCCGAAAAATACCCGAATCACTCGGAACCTTTCCGAACTTCGAATATAGTCGTCCAATATATCGATCTTTACGTCTCAACCATTTCGAGACTCCTCGTCATGTCCCCGATCTCATCCGGGACTCCGAACTCCTTCGGTACATCAAAACTCATAAACTCATAATATAACTATCATCGAAACCTTAAACGTGCGGACCCTACGGGTTCGAGAACTATGTAGACATGACCTAGAACTATTCTCGGTCAATAACCAATAGCGGAACCTGGATGCTCATACTGGCTCCTACATATTCTACGAAGATCTTTATCGGTTAAACCGCATAACAACATACGTTGTTCCCTTTGTCATCGGCATGTTACTTGCCCGAGATTCGATCGTCGGTATCTAATACCTAGTTCAATCTCGTTACCGGCAAGTCTCTTTACTCGTTACGTAATGCATCATTCCGTAACTAACTCGTTAGCTACATTGCTTGCAAGGCTTATAGTGATGTGCATTACCGAGAGGGCCCAGAGATACCTCTCCGACAATCGAAGTGACAAAACCTAATCTCGAAATACGCCAACCCAACATGTACCTTTGGAGACACCTGTAGTACTCCTTTATAATCACCCAGTTACGTTGTGACGTTTGGTAGCACCCAAAGTGTTCCTCCGGTAAACGGGAGTTGCATAATCTCATAGTTACAGGAACATGTATAAGTCATGAAGAAAGCAATAGCAATATACTAAACGATCAAGTGCTAGGATAACGGAATGGGTCATGTCAATCACATCATTCTTCTAATGATGTGATCCCATTAATCAAATGTCAACACATGTGTATGGTTAGGAAACATAACCATCTTTGATTAATGAGCTAGTCAAGTAGAGGCATAGTAGTGACTATATGTTTGTCTATGTATTCACACATGTATCATGTTTCCGGTTAATACAATTCTAGCATGAATAATAAACATTTATCATGATATGAGGAAATAAATAATAACTTTATTATTGCCTCTAGGGCATATTTCCTTCACATTAGGCCCCAGATTGATTTGAACCTGTTCATGTCAATCTTAAAGTACCTCATGGAACTGTCCTTAGTCTTTTGTCTTGCATGAAGGTTTTAACCCGCCATGACATCATCATCTGGATCCGGGTTAAGTCTCCGTGACGTCATCTTCAATAAAACTTATTTTTACTTCGTCATATCTTCCAACGGATCTTTGCCTTTACTGACCATCCCGAGAATCGAGGCGTCGGGGCCGCTGGATAATGATGTTTTGGTCTCCTCGTTTCTCGCACCATCTTGGTCAGTCTTCCTTTATAAATAGAGCGACCCAGGTCTTTCACTCTTCCTTCTTTCAGTCGTCCTCTTCCTCTTGCTTCCTCTCGAGCTCCACCGCCGCCGCCGTCGAACCCCTCGTCTTCACCGACTCGGGCCGCTGCATCAACCTGACTCTGACCAGAGATCAACGGCGAACCTCCGCAGCTCGTCCGCGTCTATGATTTCCTTTCCTTCCCTTTCTCAGATCTGCATTAGGACTTTATCGAGTTCGTCGGTGTTCATCACCGCCCGATGCAAACCCTCGCTAGTTCTTACCTCCAATGCCCTGTTTAGATCGTAAAAACTACGTAGAACTGTTGCGGTACTTGTTTGTGTTGATCTTGCATAGAAATAGATCTCATTTCCCTTGTTTGGAAACCCTCTTCGAGTGTATGAACTTCTCTGCCCTGTTTTTAGGTCTAGAAATTTTTCTTTTCAGAGCAATATTTTGATCCAGAATAATAACTGTCATCTGTGAAACTTGTTTTTATCACCCGGAAAACTTCTTCTGGTAAATGCCCTTAAACACAACTGTCGAGGTGTCCGGCTTAAATAAATGACACAGAATCTTAATTGCTCCTCATGACCTGAAGAATTTTGAACTGCGCTTGATACTTGTAGTGGCTTAAATATTGTTGCACAGTCATCCTTATATCATTAGGCCCCTCCTTAAGCCGCCTCCTTGAATAATTAGGATTTTCCTCCCTGGTTAAAATTGAAACGGGTCTTCTTATTTTATCATAGGCCAACTGTTGTCATGGCTCCTAAGGTGGCCAAGGCCCCGGTAACCTGCAATTGGGTCTCATCCATAGTTACCAAGAGTAAACTGGCTGAGTTCGTGAAATCTGGCCATCTGCCAAAAAGGGAGGTTATGTCTTATCGTGTCCCTGACCCGTCTGAAGAGAAGCCTCATCCCAAAGACGGTGATTGTTTTTACAGATAACATGAGCCGGGGATTTGCCCCTCCCGGCTCAAAATTCTTCAGGGAAGTTTTGAATTTCTTTGACCTTAGACCTCAAGACGTCGGACCCAATTCCGTGTCAAATATTTGCAATTTCCAAGTCTTCTGCGAGGTGTACCTGGGAGAGGAGCCAAGCCTGCTATTGTTCAGGGAACTTTTCTATATGAACCAGCAAAATGAACGTGCCAACGGGCCCAGTCTTGAGCTTGGCGGCATCTCGATCCAACGATGGAGAGACTGCCTTTTTCCTTATGCTGAGCTGCCGAGTTACCCAAAATCTTGGAACCAAACATGGTTCTACTGTCAGGACACTTCTCCGGCTGATGAGAAGCCTCTGCCCGGCTTTCGCGCCCTACGCCTTGAATCCAACCATCGGTTACCAGACAAACTGATGGCCGTTGAACGTCTGCCTCTCAATCCCACCATCAAAAAGATCAAAGCTCTCTTGGGAAATGGTTTAAACGGCATCGATCTGGTCCGAGTCTGGGTCACTTGGCGAGTACTTCCATTAAGCCGTAGTTCCGGCTTAATGTGTACTTATACAGGCGAAAAGGATGACCCGTTACGCCATAGTCCTGACGACTTACTAGATGACGTGGTGGATGCTACGACCTAGTCACTGCTAAAGGAGGGCACTGTGACGAGCAACGCCTTCGGCTTACTTCCCTTTTGCAAGAGTAACCCGGCCCCTGCAGTAAGTTATCAATCGTAATAAATACTTATTGCTGTATTATACCTTTTTTTGGTACTCATAATTCCTTATCCTTTTCCACAGGCCGATGATAACTTCTGGGAAGCCAAATATGACCATGAGGCTGCCAAACAAGCCAGGACAACCAAGAAAGCCGAAAGGAAAGTAGCCAAGACGGGAACCTCAAAGAAGAAGAAACCCAGTGCCTCCGACTTACTCGGATTGGAGGACAGTTCTTCGGATGATGAAGAGGTAATCTTAAAAAAAATACTTCCCTTGTCATTACCTGTCTGACATTCTATCCCTTTAGGAGGATATGGGGAACAGTCGAGCAGCCAATGAAGAGGTAACTATAATCTCCTCCGACTCGGAGCCTTTGCCAAAGCAAAAGATCCGAAGGGTGACCCAGAAAGTAAGATTTTCACATGCTCTTGCTTATCAAGATCCTCAATTTCTTTTGAAGCAACAACAACTTGAGAACCGGAGGCAGACCCAGAACAACAAGGATGCGGAACTCTCCTACGGCTTACCTGACATAACCAGGAAGCATCGGACTAAGGTTATCTCCGCTTTACGTTATGTTTTACCTTTAGCGGGCTTATTTCGCCATCCTCTCAATTCGTCTGACTCCAATTATCAGGATACCTCTCCTTCTTCTGGTGAATCCATGCAGTCAAACATGCCGGCTTTCAAAACTGCTCCCGGGTAATGTAACCTTATGCACTTTTTACTTTACCCATGCTTGCGTATTCATCCTTCTGCTTTTGTTAACAACATGCAAGTGAAGCCCAGTAAACGGGCAAAGAAGAATAAGCCGTCCGAAGAACCGGTCGTGGCTGAACCGTTGATTAATGCGTCTGCTCCAGACAGCTCTACCCATCAGCCGCTACCTGATCCGGCTTCTGATATTCCAATGCCAACCTCTGATCCGCCTGCCGAAGATACTCTCAACACAAGTGACCCGGAGACTCCTAGCCCGGTCAAAACAAATGAACCGGAAGTTGAGATTGTGAGGTCTCAGTTTGTTGAACCAGGGCGACCTACCGTCCTTGCCAAATGTACCACCAAGGAAGAATTTGCCCAACACCTAAAAGCCAAGCAGGACATTACTGATTATACTCACTTAAGCATTGGTGATATAGTGTCGGGCTATCTAAATCAAGTGCATAATAGCCGTGACCTGGAAATTGACAGCGTAAAACAAATACAGCACAAATCTGAGGTATAACTTATACTTTTTACCTGAGTCTTACATACTGTACCAGCCCCCAAGTCTATCTGAGGGAGTTCCGGACTAGGGGGTGTCCGGATAGCCGAACTATCATCGTCGGCCGGACTCCAAGACTATGAAGATACAAGATTGAAGACTTCGTCCCGTGTCCGGATGGGACTTTCCTTGGCGTGGAAGGCAAGCTTGGCGATACGGATATGTAGATCTCCTACCATTGTAACCGACTTTGTGTAACCCTAGCCCTCTCCGGTGTCTATATAAACCGGATGGCTTTAGTCCGTAGGACGAACAACAATCATACCATAGGCTAGCTTCTAGGGTTTAGCCTCCTTGATCTCGTGGTAGATCTACTCTTGTAACACACATCATCAATATCAATCAAGCAGGACGTAGGGTTTTACCTCCATCAAGAGGGCCCGAACCTGGGTAAAACATCGTGTCCCTTGTCTCCTGTTACCATCCGCCTAGACGCACAGTTCGGGACCCCCTACCCGAGATCCGCCGGTTTTCACACCGACATTGGTGCTTTCATTGAGAGTTCCTCTGTGTCGTCACCGATAGGCTCGATGGCTTCTTCGATCATCAACAATGACGCAGTCTAGGGTGAGACCTTCCTCCCCGGACAGATCTTCGTATTCGGCGGCTTTGCACTGCGGGCCAACTCGCTTGGCCATCTGGAGCAGATCGAAAGCTACGCCCCTGGCCGTCAGGTCAGATTTGGAAGTTTGAACTTCACGGCTGACATCCGCGGGGACTTGATCTTCGATGGATTCGAGCCACAGCCAAGCACGCGGCACTGTCACGACGGGCATGATTTAGCTCTGCAGCCGGACAGTACCCTGGAGGCCGCACTCGAGCCTGCTCCAATCTTCAATTCAGAGCCGGCTGCGCAGATCGAGGACGGATGGCTAGACACCGCCTCGGGGGCTGCAACCTCTACGGCGATAGAGCCGAACACTGACCTTGTCCCTCACAAAGCTCGTGACTCCAAGGTGCCGGACTCCTTGCCGGACTCCGAACCTCCCGCGCCCCCTCCAATCGAATCCGATTGGGTGCCGGTCATGGAATTCACCGTTGCGGACATCTTTCAACACTCACCTTTCGGCGACATCTTGAGTTCGCTAAAGTATCTCTCGCTATCAGGAGAGCCCTGGCCGGACTGCGGTCAGGACGGTTGGGATGCGGACGATGAAGAAATTCAAAGCCCACCCACCACCCACTTAGTAGCCACTGTCGACGATCTAACCGACATGCTAGACTACGACTCCGAAGACATCGACGGTATGGACGACGATGCCGGAGATGACCAAGAACCAGCGCCTACTGGGCACTGGAAAGCCACTCCAACTCATGACATATACATGGTGGATACACCAAAAGGAAGCGATAATGAGGAACAACGGGACAGGGCGAAGGGAAACTCCCCCAACAAACAACCAAAATGGCAACGCAAGCGCCGCCCCAAGTCCCGCCTCAATAAAAACGGCACCCATACGGACCCGGCCTTAGAGCAGGGCGGAGCAGTGGACGGTGAACATGCCCCCAAGCAACCATCCGAATATGACGAACTGGACAAGAAACCCATCCCCGGCGAAAGCAAGAGCCTAGACGATCTCACGCCGAACACATCGCCAGAGCATAAGAACCTTCATAAAAGGCTCATCGCCACTGCAAGAAGTCTGAAGGAGCAAAAGCAGAAGCTCAAAACAGCGGAGGACGCACTCAGAATGAGATGGAGCAAAGTGCTCAATACCGCAGATAAATATGGCGCTAGTAACCAGGCAAAGAGCTACCCAAAGCGCAAGCTATTGCCCGAATTTGACGAGGAGGCCTTAGAGCCCCCGTAGTCAAAAAAGAAAGAGGCCGCCTGGCCGGATAGACGACCAGATGACAGGCCAAGAGCAGCAAGGGGCGCCGCACACAAGCCGGCACACGATCAGCATAAAGATCCTCGGAAAAAGGATGACCCGGTCAGGTCCATCTATGGGCCAAAAAAGAAGACTCCAGGAAGCAACACAACCCGCCGAGCGTTTGAAGACAACGGCACACCCAAATACAGGGGCGCCGCACACCCACTATGTTTCACCGGCGAGGTACTGGATCATGAATTTATAGCGGGATTCAAACCCGTAAACATAGAGGCATATGACGGGACAACAAACCCCGGAGTCTGGATTGAGGATTATATCCTTCATATACAAATGGCCAGAGGAAACGATCTCCACGCCATAAAATACCTACCCCTCAAGCTCAAAGGGCCAGCTCGGCATTGGCTCAAAAGCCTCCCAGAAAATACCATTGGAAGTTGGAAAGAGCTCGAGGATGCGTTTCGAGCAAACTTTCAGGGGACTTATGTCCGCCCTCCGGATGCAGACGATTTAAGTCACATAACTCAACAGACCGGAGAGTCAGCATGCAAATTCTGGAACAGGTTCCTCACCAAAAAGAACCAAATAGTCGACTGTCCCGACGCCGAAGCCTTAGTAGCATTTAAGCACAACGTCCGAGACGAATGGCTCGCCAGACACCTCGGCCAGGAAAAACCAAGAACAATGGCCGCACTAACAAACCTCATGACCCGCTTTTGCGCGGGGGAAGACAGCTGGCTGGCTAGATGCAGCACCAGCGACCCGAGTACATCCGAAGTCAGGGATGGAAATGGGAAATCACGACGCAGAAAAGATCAGCGCCGGAATAAGGAAAATGGCCCAAATAGTACGGCGGTCAACGCCGGATTCAAAAGCTCTCGGCCGAATAAAAAAACACTGCCCCTCAAGGACAACAGTGACGAGCTATCCAACCAAAACAAGATTCTAGATAGGCTATGTCAAATACATAGTACCCCCATGAAGCCTGCAAACCATACCCACAGAGATTGTTGGGTCTTCAAGCAGTCCGGCCGACTTAACGCCGAACACAAGGGGCTCGACACACCGAGCGAAAGTGACGAACCCCAAAAGCAGCACTCCGAAAAACAGAAGACTTTCCCACTAGAAGTCAAAACAGTGAACTCACTTCATGTGATAACACGAAAACACAGCACGACACCTGCCATACCAGGACACCGTCCGCAGAATGGGGATAGACCCTACCAAAATTCGCCATAGCAGCACTTCCTTCAAAGGAGTGACGCCAGGCCTTTAAGCCAATTATACAGGCTCTGTACCACTAGAGGTTGTGTTCGGTTCATCCGACAACCTCCGTCGCGAAAAGCTCACTCTCCATATCGCCCCATTTCATAGTGACCCTCGAGCACTACTGGGACGCAAAGCTTTCGCCCGCTTTAACGCAATACCACATTACACGTCTCTTACGCTTAAAATGCCCGGTCCACGCGGCATAATCTCATTAAAGAGTAACTCCGAGTGTTCCTCGACCACGGAGAACATGAGGCTGCCTTGACGGCCACACACTAATCCGACCTTGTAGGTCAAGGCCCCTAAAAACAGGTCATTCAGACCTCGGACACGGTTAGGCGAGTCTGGCGTAAATAAACAAGGGACTTCCCAGCCGCATACCCCCTTTAAAAGGGGCCACGCGTATAAATGATGATAGCCAATAAAGCTCAACTTTCTTCATCTTCCAAATTATACTTTATTTTAATACAACTTTTGCACAATATTTCTTGGAAACTAAGTCTTTCTCTTTTACAGATGAAGCACGTGCTACACCCGTCCAGGATACAGCACAACAGAGACACAGGCGCAGACGTGCAGCAGGGACCCGTTGCAAGGATTCTTTTCAGATTAAGACCCTGCGTAAACCTTTCTTACTATCTCTTGTTGATACACATCCCCCGGTTTCCTACCATAGCCGAGGAGGAGGCTGGCGTTTTGTCATCGGCCGTGTCAGAAGTTCCCGCCTGTAGCTGGACACTAGGGGCTTAGGGCATTGTTCTGCCCGGTATCATAAAGACCGAACACCTCAGGGAGTGTTCGGCGTCTCGAGTTAGGCCTTATATGCATCAGCTCCGAATCATGTCTTTGGTCAAATGTTGGGTTTGCCCGGCTCTTGTGTTTTGCTGCCTTATGTTCCGCTCCATCGGCTAACGCGGCACCAGGAGAACTACTGTGATTGTGCCCCGGTTCAGCCGGGCGAGCACCTCAGTAGAGAAAGCCGAAAACTGACTGTCATGATATAGCGAGAGACTGGTCAACCACTCGATCGACCATTGGAATGTTTAGAATTCCTCCGCTTTGACGAAGGACTGCTTCCTGGTCAGGCACATACGCGCCCCGAGTTCGGAGAAGAGCGGTGCCGCTAGGGGCTATATAGTAGCCCCACATTCGAGCTCCTATGGCTAAGTGAAAGTGATAAAGCATTATAGTCCGGTTGCCTAGTTTGCTATGCTATCACCTCCTTAAAAGGACCAAGACGTTGGATTAAGTGTGAAAAGCGCTTTTCCTTTTGCAAACACCCCCGCACCATGTGTGTGGGGGCTGAAGCCAAAGACTGCCATCTTTCAGATTATACATACATATACGGCCGCACAGGAGATAGTTCAATACTTGAACGCACAAGTATAAAAAGCTATTGCATTATAAACATGATCTCAGAAATCATACATGTCATTTAAACATAACATCTTTCGAGCACTGCGACTCTATTAAACGAGCGCCCTGCAGGACTTCCTCAAAATAGTGCTCGGTGGGGAATCGGATTTTGTCCGAACCCCGGGATGCAACAGCGGTGGCATCCATCTCCGCCCAGTATGTCTTAACACGGGCGAGAGCCATCCGTGCACCTTCTATGCATGCCGACCGCTTCATCGCCCCGATATGCGGCACCGCCCCCAGGAATTACTGCAACAAGCCAAAATAACTCTTCGGCTTGGGCCTTTCCGGCCACAGATGAGCGACCACATCCATCATGGCAAGTCCGGACAATCTATTCAGCTCAGCCCACTCAACCAGCCGATCACTCAATGGAAGTGGACGCTCCGGACTATGGAATTGAGACCAGAAAAGCTCTTCCATTTCGTGATCCTTCTGGCTTCGGAAGTGCAGGACTGCGTCCGCCGCACTCGCCGCCAAATCTAGATAAGGATCCTCCGCACCGCACAATCGGCCCAGCTGAGCATACTTCGGATCCGTGAACTTCCTATGCAGCATAAAGGGCTTTCCAGCCACAATGTCTCTGACCTGATGCAGTTCTTCCTTCATAGCCCGCATCGCACTACGGGCATCCTTGGCTTCGGCGTCGGCCTTCTTCAGGTCCTCTTGCTCCGCTCGGCGTTCTCTTTCAAGAACCTTCTGGCGGTCGGTAGCATCTTTTAACTTCGCGGCCATTCCAGCCATCTCCTCCCTGCTTCGGCAGTGAGCAGCCTTCTCGGCTTCTAGCTCTTCTGCTGCCTTATTAGCAGCCGCCTCGCTTTTTCTGGCTTGCTCCTTGGTCCGAGCAAGCTCTGCTCGAAGGTCTTCCACAGCAGCAGCACCATCTGCATCAAGCATACAAATTGTAAGGAATGGGCGTCAGCTCCCTTACTAGGCGACCGTGGAGCAACCACATACCTTGTGACTCATCAAGTCGTTTATTGACCAGCGAGATGTCCGCATCCGCAACGTCGAGTTGCCTCTTCGGCTTGGCAACTCCATCAGTCCGGCTGGCCACCGAATGTTCCACCACCTGCATAGGTAAGGCGACAATCTATAACTGAGATTATGATCCTCGGCACGCTGTCGCTTTCGACAGCATACCAAGTCTCAGGGGCTACTATCTATACAGGGCGCACTTCATGTGCAAAACTGTCAAAAGGTATGTCATTTTTTGCGTACCTCAAACGCCGTCAGCAAACTTCCGATGGCCTCACACAACCCGCCTTCGGTGGACAAGATCCTCTCAATCACCATACTCATTAATGTGCGGTGATCTTTTGAGATAGACGCCCTCTTGAGCAAATCATGCAGCTCCACCGGCCGTACTCCAATGGGTGCCGAACTCTCCGGCCCCGCCGGACTCCGGGAGACCCTCCGTGACGACACCTCAGGGTCGTCCGCCCCGCACGATGGGGCGACAGATGGAAGCGTTTCGCTCTCCATCATCTCCGGACGAAGGTCTCCCGAAGGCGAGCTGTGCTGAGATGGGCTGAGATCTGAACTACAAGGTGAAAACTTCGGTTACCCTTAGAAATTAAGCAGGGGTGTCCACTATTACAAAATCCCCCCTCTTTTACTTACGGCTCGCTGGAGGGCTGATTCCTCCGAGGAGATAGTACGGCCGGGGCTCTTCCCGGCACAGGACCTTCCGGTACAGATTTCTTTCCCCGCTTTGAGGCCTTGGCCTCCGGGTCTTCGAAAGCGGTCCTCTTCTCCCCCTGGAAGGAGGGACTCTCGATTCCTCCCTTACTAAAAGCCTCCTTGGCAGAGGTGGTAGTTCCCCTGTGCCCCCCTTCGCCCTCCTCCGAAGGTGCAACCTCCAACATTTTGATTAACACGGGATCCTGCGTGGTCTCACGGAGGGGGGTCGGACACCGTATCAGTTTTGCTTGCGCTATCCACTCCTGTCGAAGGGATAGCTGGTTAAAAGGCAAACCCATGATAAATAAATGGACGGTGTGTCCGGACACAGGGCTACTTACTTGAGTATACGGACGATTGCAGCTTAGGCCAGCATCCTCGGTCAAGTCCGGACGCATCTCTTGCGATCCGAAGAACAGTTTGTACATCTTCGCGGGTGTCAAACCCATGAAGTGTTGAAGAGCTCGTGGCACCTCTGGATTAAATTCCCACAGGCGGAGGGGGCGATGTTTGCAGGGCAGTAGGCGCCAGATCAGCATAACATGTACCACTATGACCAGATTGATCTCCCTTTCTTCGAGGCCTCGAATCCGGTCCTACAGCAGGGGTACGTCTTTGGACGGCCCCCAGTCACGCCCCTTGTTGACCCATGACGTCAGCTGTTGTGGAGGGCCCGAGCGGAAGACGGGCGGCGGCCTCTGCCTGTTGCCCCTGGGAGCGGTGATATAGAACCACTCCTGTTGCCACAAGCCGAGCTCCTCCTGAAAAGAGCCCTCGGGCCATGGAGCATCGGCCCTCTTGCTTATAACCGCCCTGCCGCACTCTGCCCGACGCCCCTCAATCATCTTCGGCTCCACGTTGAAGGTTTTGAGCCACAAGCCAAAGTGAGGGGTAGTGCGGAGGAAGGCTTCGCAGACGACAATGAATGATGAGATGTGGAGGATGGACTCCGGAGCCAAGTCGTGGAATTCCAGCCCATAGTAAAACATGAGCCCCCTCACGAAGGGATCCGTCGGGAAGCCTAAACCCCGACGGAGGTGAGACACGAACATGACGCTCTCGCCAAGCTCGGGAGTAGGAATAACTGCGAAATCTCGTAGGTTAAGTACCTGGCGTCTCTCAGCTTTAGCACGTCCTCTTCCGTGACAGAGGAGGGCATCCACCGGCCTCGTAGGTCGGGGTCGGACATTGTCGAAGATCGAAGGTACCCGAATCTGGAGCCCTGGGTGTTGGAACTCGAGGCGAGGGGCGGATTCGATAGAGGATTGAAGGAAAAGAACGGGCCTTGGTCTCATTATAAAGAGGAAGAGTACCAAGAGCCGTCCCCGTGACCGTTTGGAACTCGCCTTCGATGGAGGGGGCGTGGCAACGGGCGCGGTTGGGTTACCCACGTCCGTATTTATGGGAATCCCGGAATAAGGGGAACACGATCTCTACTTCGACAAGATGTGCCAAGGAAACCGCTTCACTAAACGCGCTGAGGTGGTACAATAAAAACGATTCTAGTAAAGGCTTGGTAGTGGTGTGACGTCACGCCACAAAATACGTCAGCAGATTGAACTTGTGTAATATTATTCTCTCTATGGTGGTACGTGGAATTTATTTTTGCAGAGCCGGACACTATCCTGGTGTTCACAATCTTCTATAAATTATTCGGAGGAAGAACCCGCCTTGCAATGTCGAAGACAACATGCGCCCTGGACTCGTCGTCATTGAAGCCTGGTTCAGGGGCTACTGAGGGAGTTCCGGACTAGGGGGTGTCCGGATAGCCGAACTATCATCGTCGGCCGGACTCCAAGACTATGAAGATACAAGATTGAAGACTTCGTCCCATGTCCGGATGGGACTTTCCTTGGCGTGGAAGGCAAGCTTGGCGATACGGATATGTAGATCTCCTACCATCGTAACCGACTTTGTGTAACCCTAGCCCTCTCCGGTGTCTATATAAACCGGATGGCTTTAGTCCGTAGGACGAACAACAATCATACCATAGGCTAGCTTCTAGGGTTTAGCCTCCTTGATCTCGTGGTAGATCTACTCTTGTAACACACATCATCAATATCAATCAAGCAGGACATAGGGTTTTACCTCCATCAAGAGGGCCCGAACCTGGGTAAAACATCGTGTCCCTTGTCTCCTGTTACCATCCGCCTAGACGCACAATTTAGGACCCCCTACCCGAGATCCACCGGTTTTGACACCGACACTATCGCTTATGAATAAATATGATGTAGACTTAGAAATCTGCTTTACATATTAATTAAACCGGTTCAAAGAGAATATATTTAACCCGATTATAACATGACAGTTGTAAATTTTGCAATATACATTAGTCCCCAAGTGTCAAGTATCTTTACTTGTAAGGTGCTTGAGACTTAATATGTGTAACCCGGTAGGATCATGTTAAAATTCTTCAGCATACATTAGCCCCCAAGTGCCAAGTATCTTTACTTGTAAAGTGCTTGGGACTTGAATGTTACCTTACTATAATCCTTACCATAACCTGGTGTCAATGCAGGTTGCCATAAGTCAGTTTGAATCAGAGCTTGTTGTCCTGAAGAGTCGTCTGGAAATTCAAGAACTTGAAACTCAGAAGGCTAACTCCAAATTTGAATTCAGTGTCTCTGAAAATGAGAAGCTGAAGAAGAATTTTGAGTCGGAGAAGAAAACTTGGGCTGATGAGAAGGCTTCCCTGGTGACTCGGGCCGAAACAGCAGAAGCATCTCTTGCAGAAGCAACAACCGAGCTGTCCGACTTAAAATGACAGATATGTCAAATGGTCTTAGCCATCTTCGGTAAGTTATCGTGCAAAACTTCCAACCTTGTAACCTTACAATGACTATTGTAATAATTACTTCTGGCTGACTGTTATACTTGTGCACACACAGGCCCCAGGAGTACCAACCTAAAGCAAAACATGCTGATCAAGCTTAAAGCAGTTTACACCTTAGTGGAACAGCTATACTCCGGGTCACAATGTGCCTTGGCCGTTGTAGCCTTATCAACTCCACATCCCCGCCTTCTGCAAGACGTATTGAGCCTCACTTTTCTTCCTCAGCGGATCCAAGACTTAAGGCGGGCGTCCTCAAGAGCCGGAGCCGTAGCCGCATTGAGCCGGGCTAAAGCATGGCTCCCAGAACTAGACTCGGCCGACCTTGCCCTTGGATACCCAAGTCTGAAGGAGGACGGCACTGCTTTTGACGATCATGACTTCATCGCCTGTGTCAAAGCCATACGTCCCGTGGCAACCCTTATTGGAAACGACACCGATCTTAGCAAGTATGCACCGGCTTATGATAGTGAAAACCGGAGAATTCCAAACACTCCATATGATCAAATCAGCCTGATCCCTCCAATTCGTAAGCATACTTTTGCCCTTGAAGTGGACGCAGCCGGTTTACTAGATGATGAAGCTGAGTTTGAAGCTTTGAGCGGCATTGACTGGGCCTCGTCAACTTTCCAGGACAAAACAGCCGACGGAGAAGCGGAGAAGGATGACCCGGAGGCTTCAAGCCCGCCGAAGGAGTGAATCGCCAGATGTTTTGCAAAAAACAATGCTTTGTTTATTCAGACTGGGGAGTCTTGTGATAGGGTAGAAAAACCTCTCAATTTTGTCATGCCTTCGCACATGTTTATGGCGCTTAATCCTTTCATAAGCCGCAGTGCTATATATTTCCAGCTTATGTTGATCGTTTGCCTCCCTGATGTTAAATTTGCTTGTCTTATCCTGCACATGAAACAAACCAAAGCTCCATTGGCGCTTTATCACACCGGGTGTCACATAAAGTATTTGTAACCCGGAAACGAACCAAAGGCACCCTACACAGGCCGGTTTACGACTATACTTTGCTAAGCATAAACATAATAGCATGCCTGCGATCCTTTGATAATCTTTCCTGCTGATTTGATGCTCACCTGGTACTTAACAACCTGGTGTGACCAATATTAAACCGGAAAGACAAAAAACATCTCATAATGTTTTCCCAAGTTCTCAGGATAGTCAAAATAATTTACAGGCTTCTGATTCGAATACGATCAGTAAACCGTTCCAAAGGGGTTAAGCTAAGATTCGGATACGATCATATAGCCCCCGGTGGCTTGGCGATGCCGATCAAGTGGGTATCAACAGCTATGTTCTCTTTGGTTCGAATACGACCTATGTTTGAACAGGAAGCCCCCAAGTGACCATGAGATTTGTTTAATGATGCTGATTCGTATACGATCCACGTCAGACCCAAAGGGGTTAAGCTATGATTCAAATATGATCAAGAAGCCCCCAAGTGGGTTTGGCAGTATGCCGATCAAGCGGGTATCGACAGCTATGTTCTCTTTGGTTCGGATACGACCTATGTTTGAACAGGAAGCCCCCCAAGTGATCATGGCTAGATCCAGATATGATCATAAGCCGGACCAAAGGTAAAGCCAGATTCAGATATGATCCACTCCCTGTTGGTTGTTTCCACCATCTAACAAAAAGATATATAAACTTTTGAGGGTGAAAAAAGGACAGAGGCCCTGCTTTATTACTTTATATAATATATACATTGTCAAAAAATATATACATCTTAGGAGCCGAGGGCTTAAGTATAGTAAGGCCGAAGAGGGGCTATATTCCACGGCCGGCGGGTCTCCTCCTCCGACTTACGTGAGTCTTTGTGCTCTCGAATATCAATGAGGTAGTATGACCCGTTGTTCAGATTCTTGCTGACCACAAAGGGTCCTTCCCAAGGAGGGGATAGCTTGTGCATATTGGACTGATCCTGAATGAGCCGGAGCACTAAGTCGCCTTCCTGAAATGTTCTGCTTCTGACCCGGCGGCTGTGATAGCGACGAAGGTCTTGCTGGTAAATCGCTGAGCGGGCTATTGCCAAGTCTCGCTCCTCATCCAACAAGTCAAGTGCCTCCTATCGAGCCTTTTCATTATCAGCCTCAACATAAGCCGCCACCCAGGGCGAGTCTTGCCGGATGTCACTTGGCAAAACTGACTCTGCTCCATAAACCATGAAAAAAGGTGTATAACCCGTGGATCTGTTAGGCGTAGTGTTGATGCTCCACAACACAGAGGGTAACTCTTCCACCCAACAACCCGGAGTCCGCTGTAAGGGGACCAGGAGCCGTGGTTTGATACCCCTTAAGATCTCCTGATTTGCTCTTTCTGCTTGACCATTGGATTGAGGGTGAGCAACAGCCAAAACGTCAAGCCGAATATGCTCTTGTTGACAGAACTCTTCCATTGCACCCTTGGAGAGATTAGTGCCATTATCAGTTATGATGCTATGTGAAAAACCAAAATGAAAGATCACCTTTTTGATGAACTGGACTGTTGTGGCTGCATCACACTGACTGACTGGCTCTGCCTCAATCCACTTTGTAAATTTATCCACTGCCACCAGGAGGTGTGTCTTTTTGTCCTTAGACCTCTTGAAGGGTCCCACCATGTCAAGCCCCCAGACCGTGAACGGCCAAGTAATTGGAATCATCCTCAACTCTTGAGCCGGCACATGAGGTCGTCATGAGAATTTTTGACATCCGTCACATTTGCTAACAAGATCCTCCGCATCAGCATGAGCCATCAGCCAGTAAAAACCATGAAGGAAGGCCTTGGCCACCAGGGATTTTGAGTCGGCATGGTGACCACAATCGCCTTCATGGATCTCTCGAAGTATCTCTTGACCCTCTGCTGGTGACACACAACGCTGGAATGCCCCTGTGACACTAAGGTGATGTAACTCGCCATTAACAATTGTCATGGATTTGGACCGTCTGACAATTTGTCTTGCCAAGGTCTCGTCCTCCGGTAGCTCTCCCCAAGTCATATAAGTCAAGTATGGCAATGTCCAATCTGGAATGACGTGAAGTGCGGCCACCAACTGTGCCTCCGAGTCTGGCACTGCAAGCTCTTCCTCTGTAGGCACCTTGACAGAAGGATTATGTAGAACATCAAGAAAGGTGTTAGGCGGCACCGGCTTACGCTGAGAGCCCAACCGGCTTAACGCATCAGCCGCCTCATTCTTCCTTCTATCAATGTGCTCCACCTGATACCCTTTTGAAGTACCCAGCTACAACATCTACTTCACGACGATACGCCGCCATAAGAGGATCCTTAGAATCCCACGTGCCTGAGACCTGTTGAGCCACGAGGTCTGAGTCGCCCAAGCACCTTACCCGGCTTAAATTTATCTCCTTAGCCATCCGGAGACCATGGAGCAAGGCCTCGTATTCAACTGCATTGTTAGTACAGGGAAACATGAGCCGGAGCACATAACAAAATTTGTCACCTCGAGGGTAAGTTAAAACAACTCCAGCCCATGATCCTTCTAACTGCCTGGACCCATCAAAGTGAATAATCCAATATGTATTGTCCGACTTCTCCTCAGGTGCCTGCAACTCTGTCCAATCATTGATAAAATCCACCAAGGCCTGAGATTTGATGGCAGTAGGCCCAAGCTCAATAGCCCACTTGGCGATTCGTCCTGTGGCCTCCCTGTTCTGAATGATGTCTCCCAAAGGAGCTGAACTTACAACCGTTATAGGATGACTTTGGAAGTATTGCTTCAGCTTCCGGTTTGCCATGAACACACCATAAACAAGCTTCTGCCAGTGTGGATACCTTTGCTTGGACTCAATGAGCACCTAGCTGATGTAGTAAACCGGCCGTTGAACCGGATGCTCCTTGCCTGCTTCCTTACGCTCCACCACGATGGCAACACTGACGGCCCGCGAGTTAGCAGCCACATATAACAATAGCGGCTCTCTATCAATGGGAGCCGCAAGAACCGGTGGCTCAGAAAACTGTCTCTTTAAATCTTCAAAGGCAGTGTTAGCAGCATCGCTCCAGACAAAAGTGTCTGTTTTCTTCATCATCTGATATAGCGGTAAGGCCTTCTCCCCTAACCGGCTTATGCACCGGCTTAAAGCAGCAACACGTCCCGCCAGGCGCTGAACATCATTGATACACGCCAGCTTAGCCAGAGAGGTAATCGCCGTGATCTTCTCTGGATTAGCTTCAATGCCTCTGTTTGACACCAGAAAACCCAAGAGCTTGCCTGCAGGTACACCAAACACACACTTGGCCGGGTTAAGCATCATCTTGTAAACCCGGAGATTGTCAAAGGTCTCTCTCAAGTTAGATATTAAGGTTTCCTTTTCTCTGGATTTCACCATGATGTCATCCACATAAGCATGAACATTACGCCCAATCTGATCGTGCAAACAGTTCTGCACGCATCGCTGATAAGTCGCCTGGGCACTCTTGAGTCCAAGCGGCATAGATACATAACAGAAGGCCCCAAACGGAGTGATGAAAGCTGTCTTCTCCTGGTCCTTAACTATCATCTTGATCTGATGATAACCAGAGTAAGCATCCAAGAAGCTCAAACGTTCACAACCCGCCGTAGCATCAATGATTTGATCAATACGGGGGAGAGCAAAGGGATCAGCCGGACAAGCCTTGTTTAAGTCCGTGTAATCCACACACATCCACCAAGTTCCGTTCTTCTTGAGCACCAACACCGGGTTAGCCAACTACTCCGGATGAAAAACTTCAACAATAAACCCAGCCGCTAAGAGCCGGGCAACCTCCTCTCCAATAGCTTTCCGTCTCTCTTCGTTGAACCGTCGGAGAAACTGCCTGACCGACTTATACTTCAGATCAATATTGAGAGTGTGCTCAGCGAGTTCCCTCGGTACACCCGGCATGTCAGAAGGTTTCCATGCAAAGATGTCCCGGTTCTCATGGATGAACTCGATGAGCGCGCTTTCCTATTTCGGATCCAAATTGGCACTGATACTGAACTGCTTAGAGGCGTCTCCTGGGGTAAAGTCAACAAGCTTTGTCTCAGCAGCCGATTTAAACTTCAACGTCGGGTCATGCTCGGTAGTTGGTTTCTTGAGGGAGGTCATATCCGCCGGGTCAACATTATCTTGATAGAATTTGAGTTCCCCTACGGCACAGGCAGTCTCAGCATAAGCCGCGTCACCTTCTTCACATTCCAAGGCCACCTTTCAACTCCCATGCACAATGATGGTGCCCTTGTAACCCGACATCTTGAGCTGTAAGTAAACGTAACACGGCCGTGCCATCAACTTAGCATAAGCCGGTCGCCCAAACAGAGCGTGATATGGACTCCTGATTTTGACCACTTCAAACGTCAACTTCTCAGCCCTGGAGTCATACTCATCTCCAAAGGCCACCTCTAATTCAATCTTGCCAACTGGGTAAGCCGACTTGCCTGGAACCACCCCGTGGAAAACAGTGTTGGATGTTCTCAGATTCTTCTCAGTCAACCCCATGCGCTGGAAAGTATCATAATAGAGGATATTGATGCTGCTACCTCCGTCCATGAGTACCTTAGTGAATTTATATCCACCAAACTGAGGTGCTACCACCAAGGCTAACTGACCCGGATTATCGACTCGTGGAGGGTGATCCTCTCTACTCCATATGATGGGTTGCTCTGACCATCTCAAATAACGAGGAACTGCCGGCTCAACCGAATTTACAGCCCTCTTATGAACCTTATGGTCACGTTTGCATAAGCTAGTGGTAAACACATGGTACTGCCCACTACTCAACTGTTTTGGCTGGCTCTGATAACCCGACTGCTGCTGCTGTCCCCCCTGACCAGATTGCTGCTGATTATTTCCACCCGGCTGTCCCTGAAAACCGGAATTTGAACCGCCGCTCGGGCCATGAAAGCCGCCAGCCCCTGAACCACCGCCAGATCCATGACTACCATCAAAGGTATTGGAATTTTTAAACGCCTTCATGATCGCGCAATCTTTCCACAGGTGCGTAGCGGGGTGCTCCCAGGTGCCGTGTTTCGGGCAGGGCTCATTGAGTAGCTGCTCAAGAGATGGGCCTGACCCGCCGGATCGAGGCCACTTACCCTTACGTCTCTAATTGTTACCCTGTGTATTAGCGTTGGCTACAAGCTCCGGATTACCGTCCGCCTTACACTTATTGCCGCTTTGATTCACCGGGTTGTGTTGTTGACCCTTTCCATTGCCGTTCCTTTTTCCCTTCCCTGTCTTCTCATCGTCAGACGCGGGATCCTTGGTACTATCAGAATTGGCATATTTGACTAAAGCCACCATCAGCGTACCCATATCTCTGCAGTCACGCTTAAGGCGCCCCAGTTTCTGCCTCAGCGTCTGACACTCCAAAATTTCAATTTGGTTTTTATCAAAAACTTTGTGGTTTTTGAAAAGAGGCCATTAAATTATTTTTTTTCAGAAAACCTTCCGCTTAAAAACTTCCTTTGCTTTGGCAAGGATTTTTTTTTATTCAAGCTGTGGTGTTTGATCTTTTGAAACTTCTTCTCTGTTGGTTCCCTCTCAAATTATTTTGGGAGTTTAATTTGTTTTCTTTTAAAATGAAACTCTATGAAAATTTGGGATTTTCATATCTTGGAAACCACCCATGACTTGGCATTTTTGCTCATGTGGTAAAACCCCTCCAAAACCTCCCTTACTCCTTGTAATCAGCCTAAATTCTCTGTCCCAACTAATCCAAGCAAGTTTTGGATTTTATTCTAATTATTTTTCCTCTCAAATCAATTCTGTAAATTATTTTGAGCCTTAGTGATTTTCAAAGCAAGTACCACTTTGCCTTTGAGTTTTTATCCCAAACCAACTCTCCTGGATAGTCCTTTGTACCCACAACCCAGAACCATCTTGATCCACTCCTCCTCTTTTCAATTTTTTCAAAATTCAGTCTCTGCAAGTTTGGACCAGATTTGCCAAATTTGATGAAATTCATATCTACACTCCTCCAAAAATTCCACCAAAAATCATGCAGCCTACTGGAGCAATGAGAAGCCACTCCGCCAAAAATCAGCTCAAGGAAAAATCCCCAGAGGCCAAAAACATTTTGTCGAACACCTGAGTTGCACTGTTCCTTTGCAAATTCAGAAAGTTCAGAGATTCAGTCGTTTTCCCTTCGTCAGACTCGGTCACGCAGCCACAGTGCGCCCTGGCGCGTTGCACGCAGCCTCTTCTCCCTGGCCAGCACCCCGCACGCATGCTTGGCCGATTCCTGGCGTCGGTAGCGACGAGCCTCGCCGGCGTTGGAAGCTTCTGCGGTGGCTGCACCTTCCCGTGGCGGCCAACAAGGGCCCGAGCCCTCTCGCCACGCCACCCGGCGCCGCCCAACACCCCCTGGCTCTCCGCGTGTCCCTGCCATGCCAGCACACGCCCGTGGCACCGTCGCCGTGGCCCGGCAAGCACGGAACGTGCTCCCTGCCGCCGACGGGCCGCGCCACCCCCGTTCCGTCGAGCTCGCCCATAGCACCAAATCCCAGCCCGTTTAGCACCTAAATGAACTGGTGGACCTCAACGACGATGCCCAAGCCCCTAATCCCACTGCACAACCACAGCACCGCCGTAATCACTCGCCGGAGACCCCTGTTCATGGCAACCGCCTCGGGCCGCCTATATAAAGGGCCCCCGAGCTCACCCTCGTGCACGCATCATCACCACTCCTCACCAACGCCCCGCCAGGCCACTAGGAGGACCTCGAGGAGGTCTCCTCCCCCAACTCCGGCCGCCCCGATCCGCCTCGGCCTCCACCACGATTCGCTCCGGTGAGGCCATCTCCGGCACTCTAACCCCGTCCGTTACCTCCTCTAGCTACCAGAAGCCTAACCCCCTCTTCAATTTGATCTTCACAGCTCTCTCCGACGAAGTCCGCAACCACCCGAGCCGCCGTCCGCCGGAGCCAGGCTCGCTGTCGACGTAGTACTCGCCGGCGACCACCACCACCACCAACCGACGCGGAATGGCGCCCTGAGCACGGAGGTACCCTCCGATCCCCCTGCCTCGCCGTGGATCGCCGCCGCCGACCACCGCGGCTCTCGGGCGCCGACGAGCTTCGTTTCCCCCTTTTTTTTGAAAGTTCAAACCTGACAGGCGGGACCCGCTGTCGGCCTCTCTGTCCTTTCTAAATGAAGCGTTTTCTGAAAACGCCTTCTGCCAAATGCGCTTTCCCTTTGGGCTGGCGTAGTTTCTGCCGAAGTGTTTTCTGTTTTTATAAGCTAGCCCCTGAAAATCTTCTGTTTCATTACAGATGAGTCCCTGGACAAAAACCCTTATAACTTTTAAGCAGAAAAGTATTTTTGATTGATTCTTTTTCTGTTCTCTTTAAAATTTTGTCTAGTTTTGTATCAGATTTATTTGAAAAATATTTGGAATACTTTTTGTGCACTCCTTGGTATTTACGATAGCGCATATATTTTCTTTATACCGTAGATACCGAAGGAGGTGACGGAGCCGCGAACTTCACCGAGCTAGGCTCCGACTACTCTGAACCAGGCAAGCATGTTTGAACTTTTGATATGATGAGTGTCTTGGCATGTTTTGCATTTAGTTAGTTTCATGGCATGTTGAGAAGCATATCGATGAACGTTATTTTATGCAATATTGAGGTAAGTGAGCTCGATGATCCATAAGTGGATGGATGTGAGTATGAATGGCCATGTGTTGGCATGAGGATGGGTAAGATGGCAGTGTCGTAGCATGCCAGTCTTATGCCAGACTATGTGACTTCAGTGTCAAACCGTATCGGTCCAGTTCCTCTCATTTCCTTCCCTGTACTACCACATGTTTTCCGCAAGGAATATGGTTTAGTAAGTTGCAAACCGCTTTTCTGGTACACACCAAAAGGAGAGGCCGTGATGATGGTTCCATGGCCCTGGATTAAAGCCAGTCATCCGGTCAGGGGGCATGGGTGTTTCCGGTTGGGACCGAGAGGGGGGCACCCCTTAGAGCGCGCGTATATAAATTTGATCCCATGCTATTCGAGATTGTGATCTCCCCGTCTTTTCTTGGACGATGTCTAGGGTGATTCCTAGCATCGAGAGGTAGGATGGGTGTGTACTGGTTAGCTGTGTTTTCTTCCGAAATACCGTAAACGGAACTAGTCCTTCGTGACTACGGAAATCCGTTGGCTGTGGGAAAAATTTTGTACAAACTCTGCAGAGTCATATATTTCCCCAAATCATCTATTCCATGTCCAAATTCGTATTATCTTGTCCTAACAGTATCAGTTTGATGACAGAGACTCTGGTGAATCGCATGAGTGCTAAGTCCGGTTAAATGATTATTCCTGTGGATGGACTAACCCATTTATTCTCATGAATTAAATCTTTATTATGAGTATTATTTACTTGTGATTAAAAGCCCTTTCTGTGATGTCGCCCCGACGTCCGACTGTGGCATTTCTTTTAAAGCCCTTTCTGTGATGTCGCCCCGACGTCCGACTGTGGCATTTCTTTTAAAGCACTTTCTGTGATGTCGCCCAGACGTCCGACTGTG
>NC_057810.1:526853254-526854104 GCF_018294505.1 Triticum aestivum | reverse complement strand
TTTAAAGCCCTTTCTGTGATGTCGTCCCGACGTATGACTGTGGCATTTCTTTTAAAGCCCTTTCTGTGATGTCGCCCCGACGTCCGACTGTGGAATTTCTTTTAAAGCCCTTTCTGTGATGTCGCCCCGACGTCCGACTGTGGCATTTCTTTTAAAGCCCTTTATGTGACGTCGCCCCGATGTCCGACTGAGGTATTTCTTTTTAAGCCCTTTATGTGGTGTCGCTAAGACGCCCGACTGTGGCATCTTTTTCCTTATATTTATTTGTTCACCTTTCGAGGCGTCGCTTCAGACACCCGATCGGTAATTATTTATGTTCTGTTGGGATTTCAGGCGGACTACCGCCGTTTCCCTTTTACTTACCTTGTTATGCTAATTTTTTTGAAAATGTACATTGGTGAATTTATTCATGTCGCATCCATGCATGCATTTGTTATATCTTACGTCCGAACTGTCTTGCGAGTACTTTCAAAGTACTCACTGGCTTGTTGATTTGGCCAGATGCTGACGAAGGCGATCTCATGGATGAAGAGTTTGATAGCGAGTCCGACACTTAGAGGAGTCCCAGTCAGTCTCGTGCGACCCTGGATTTGGTCACTGTTCTATATCCGCTTCCGCTACCAAATAAATTCATCGAGCCTCACCTCGACGCTCGATGAGATGATAGACTTAGAGTCTTGTGTTTCTCTCCCCGCTGTGTTTTTCCACCACCACCCTATCCTCGAGTCAGTAGTATGTCTCCACACCACTGTGTCATGTCCGCCATTATGTATAATTATTGGCGTGCTTGTAATAATTTGGTTGAGCAACCGCAGTTCGACCCTGTAATATAATTTATGCTACTGGCTTA